>NW_015151660.1:0-33644 GCF_000732505.1 Cyprinodon variegatus
GCTATAATGCTCAGATGGAAGAAGGAAATTCTAGAAACCTCTTTGATATGGGATTAAAATGACAAAAATAACACCAAGATTTTTTACTTTATTATCTGAAAGCAGTTTAATCCCATCCAAATGAAGTGACTGACTAATCAGCTTCTTTTTCAGAGACTCTGGTCCAAAGACTATAACTTCTGTTTTGTCTGCATTCAGAAGGAGAAAGTTAAGAGTCATCCATGCAGGATGGTCAAACAGCAGCTAGCTGGGCCTCCTCAGATACATCTGATTCATGCCTTTCTCCTGTCTAACTCTGCCTGGTCTCCAGTTGTCACTAATCTCATCCACCTGCGTCTGTTCCTTTATATTTGGTTCAGTTCCAGATTATCATTTGTTTGCTGTTTGTTTGTTCCCTGTTAGATGTCTTTAGTTTCTGTTTTCAGAAGTTTTAGTTAGTCCACGGTTAATGGCCCTGTCCCAGTAAGGAGATTATTCCGGAGCCAGTTTCTTCAGGTGTTTTTATTCCAAAACCAGTGCTGAGAGCGTTTCAGTGTTTCCCTAGTAATTCTAATCTCCTGAATCTGTTCCCTCTTAGCCGCTGGCCCTGTGTGTACCCATCTGATCTGTTTGCCTGAACCTCCTTTGGACTCCTGCTGGATTCTGCCTGTCTGCTTCTGTCTGAGCTGGTTGCTCGATATACGGGACTCCGAACCCGCCTTCACATCTGATTCCCTGAAGCCTGGATCCAGAGATGGGAAATGTGGAGTCAACAAGTCATCTCCATGTCATGTATTTGTTTTACCCACCTACTGAAGCAGGTGAGTCCAATCTTCACCGTGAATCAACCTGTGCAGATTGGACTCACCTGGTTTATTGGCTGGGTAGATTAAATACATGACATGGAGATGACTTGTTGACTCTACATTTCCCATGTCTGCCTGGATCCCTCTCTTTCCTGTTTGGGTTGGAAAATCTAATCGATCCGTGAACTCCTGGATCCCTGAACTGTTCCTCCCTGATCTGTTCTCCCCTGTCCTGGATCGGCTTCCTGCATATACACCAGGGCACCAGCATCTGGGACACTCTGGGTGGCTCAGGGCTACATCTCGTTGGCAGTGCATCGGCTGATCCTGCCTATTATTGAGAGGATGGACTGAACTGTTAAACCAGGTGAGAGACTCACTCTGCTAATCATCTCCTGTTAGTAGGGTTGGGAATTAATAAGATTTTCACGATTCCGATTCTCTTATCGATTCTGTTAAATGATTCGATTCTCGTATTGATTCTCTTATAGATCCTGTTAACAATGAACTTGGTAAGTGCACGGTGACATTCGTCTACCTTCACCTGGGACATTCTATTTCTGCCTGCCTCGGCGGAAACAGAAGGCAGTGAACGAGAGCTGCCAGCCTCTGAGCCAGCCAGGCTACCCGTCTCGTCACCTTTCTTTCGCTGCCTGAACTGCGGAGCAACTTCGTAGCATGTTTAATAACCCTAAAGAGCGGTAGGAAATTAGTTTGTTTCCGGAAATGGTATATGATTTACTGGGAACCATATTAAGCACAGTGATATAAAACTAGGTACTGACCACCAGAATTGCCTTCCATGCTGGTTGTAACTTTAGCTTCTGTCCGGAAGCATGAAAAACACGGCATTCGTTAAAATGTATGCCATGTTGTGTGTGCAGGAGTTTCTGAATGTTGGATGTATTTCCTCCCGCAGATGTAATTGCCACTTTGCAATGATTGCAAAGCACTGTGTTGCCATCTTTCTCTTCCTTAAGATGAAGCCAAACTTTTGATCGCTTTACCCAATGGGACGCCATTTTTTTTTGTTTTGCTTTTCTAGACTCATGCCTGGTTATGTCGTACTTGCTTACTGAATGTCGTGTGCATAACTTGTTTAAAAACGTGACGTAAGTCGTGCTGTTCAGCGCTAGGCTCTCGTGCTGTTAAGCGAACTGCCAAACGGTGCCATAGAATTGGAACACATGGAACCGGTTCTGAACAGGAACCGGTTTTTGATTCCCATCCCTACCTGTCCGATGATCGTGGTCACTCACCTGTGTTGCTGACATGTGGGAGCAGGTTGGTAGAGCCTTGCAAGTGTTTCTCATCCTCGCTCCTTAAGGTCTGCTCACTGCCAGATTGTTAACCCCTATGGGTTCTGACAGAAGTTCTGACAGGGTTCTGACAGAAGTGTAGCAGAAATCACGTGTGTAAAGAGAGCCAACCGAGAAACTGCTTGACTTGTAGCCAGGGATTTGTCTGTATTTCTGGGTTTTGAAACAAAAATTCATCAGACTTAAGTGACTTAGTTAGCTCAGTTTACAGACTGATCTAAACATTTGTAGATCTTAGTACGCATTTACAAATCTTAACACACATTTGTAAATCTGATAACAGATTTGTGACTTTTTTACACATTTGCAAATCAATTACACACAAGTTATTTTACACAATTGCAGATAGTCGTACAGACAAATCTCCTCACACATTTTCAAATCCCACTGCACACACAAAAATCTAGATACAGACACACAACTCTCTGCACAAATTTGCAAATAACATTGAAACAATATTGCTCCCATAGCCAACCTCCATTCAATTTCAGAAAAGAAAAGCAAAGAAAATCTGTCGGCAAACTGAACACAGAGGGAACCAAGCTGCCTGAACAACGGCTTGGGGTAAAGGTGGAGGGAGCAAATGCATGGCTGAGCCATGAATCCCTGCAGCGTAGCGTGGATTAATAGGCGTTGCAAAGGATGGAATCCAAGATAAAGCCGGTTCAGGTGGGACCAAACGTGAGCCTGTGAGAAGCCTTTTTAAGGGCCTACAGTAGTGAGTCCGAGCAGAGAGCAGACACTGGATGTCCTGGGTTAGAAAGCAACATCCCAACAATCAAACACACACTGTAAAAACAATCTAGAAATAAGTACAAATTTCTTAAATTAAGTGTATTTAACCTTAATTTGAGTAGGTAAATGAGATACTTTGCCACTCTTAAAGCTTAAGTGTGTAATTTTCAGCGACATCTAACGTCCAGACTGCAGACCGCAGCAACATGAACATCTCCCCCCCAACTGCTTCTCCCCCCCAACAGTACGGCGAGCGTTACGGGACAAAATGTCTTCCACGACGTCCGCATCACCTACCTTCTCAAGTGATGAGGTTTGTTTACATAGATAATTTTACAGATAGTATTTCATTAGTCTGTGTAGGGTATAGATTTCATGTAGATTTAAGATAATAAATATACCCGTTATTTTTTCTACATCGTTGTGAGGTTTTGGTGAGCTGCTTCGCTAGTTTGTTGGCTCTGCTCTGCCGTAGCGCAAAGATGTCTGCCTCCATGGCTGCGAGACCCGCTCCTATGTAATTAGAAATAACGAATTCTAAGGCAACGCAAATATTAAGGTTAAGAGGCTGAGCTCGTAGATGATGATAAATAACATAGTTATGTATAATATATTACATTTCTGACTGTATATCCCTGTAATTATTACACACTGTAGCTTTAAAATAAGATAATTACCATAGATAATATGCACTTGGAATAAGACAATGCGATTGTGTTTTCTTATTTTGTGTAAATTGTCTTGTTCCATTGGCAAAATGTCTCTTTTACCTCCTCAATTCAAAAACAAATGCACTTATTTTAAGAAAAAATGACTCATCTAGATTCCGATTTTTTACTGTATGGTTAAATTCATGATCGACGCAAAACTGACTTATTTTTGGGAAATTCTCGCCTATTTTTGCATACCCAAATGGAAAAGCAAAAAACGTAGGAACTGTAAGCCCAAATTACATGTGTGATACATCATTTGAAAGCTAACACCTTCTAGTTTCTGAATATATACATGCAAATTGGGTGAGTAAAACACAGCCCAAGCTGCATCAGTTAAAACATGACTCAAAGTTGTTTTTTTTTATTCTAGAAAATTGTAGGTCTTTTTTTGAACAGCAGTAATAAATACGTGATTGCTTGTTGTGGCCGCTTTGTCATGTTTACATTTTGACATGCTGCTATATCTGTTAATTTTGCTTTGGTGCTCGCGGTGTCCATAAAATGAACTTGGTGGTTGAATTGTGGAGAATCTAAGCTTTCCGACGATGTCTAATGTGTCTATATTGCTAAATATTTTGCCTGTGTAATTTTCATGCATTCTGAGTTTTTATTTGTAAACGCTTTAAAACGGGTCGCCGGCGACCCGGTGGGTCAGGTGAGATGCAGAAGAATCCAAATTTGTACTTGCAAGTTGAAATTCACCCATAAGAGAGTTTGAGCACAGAGTTTCAACAGGTAGATTTTTGGTTTATGTCAAAAAACAATGACAAAAAAAAAATGTATTTGTGGAATTAATTCATATAATTATGCTTTGGAAACAAAGAAGTTTCTATTCTCAAACATTAATTCTTATTTCGAATAAAATATACAAATTATATACAATATACAAACATTTTGGTTATCAAAATGCAAAAAATGTATTGACACAATGACCGATGAGACAACTGTGAAAATTGTAGAGAACAGTTTATTAAGTTCAGACTTATAAGAAGTCGTATTTCAATGCGCTCCATGGCATGAAGCGCTCAGTATTACACCAACCCCCAAAGGATTGATCACGCCAACAAAACATAAATAAACCAAATTGACATATTTACAGTTCAACAAAGGGGGAGAGAAACAGGATGGGTGTGCAGGATCAAGCAACTGCCTGTCCAGCCAGAGGCCTGAGACACACAAAGAACTTCATTTTTATTTGAACAATTATCTGAGAAAACTGCTCAGGTTTAAAAAAAAACAAAAAACAAAAGGATGAAAAAATTAATGGAATCACATTTTCTATTGTCTCAAAAACGTGTTAACCTTCTGATAATACACTAATCAGTAATGCTGGAGTCAGTACACAAAGATGATACGGTATAGGTAGGTGAATAAAGTACAGGATTTTTTTTTCTTTATGCAACAGCTCTTTGGAGTAAACATATTTCCAGAACCTCCAGAACAATTTCTCTAGGAAAACCCCCAATAATTAAAGAGAAGAATTACATATTAATTTTACAAAAACATCCTCTCATAAAAGGATTGAACTAACTTACAAAAATGTAAATGTAAAGGGTTTGGTTAGATGTGGCTCAATCATATAAAAAGCTCTTAACAAACAGACTGTGAGGATGTTTTGTTTAGAAATAGAAAAGAGTAGAACTTTATTTTTTTTTTTTTTTGTTTACCATGTACTATTCTCTATATGCTGATCAGGTCAAAGAACGAAAAATCTGCTTGATTTCCTGTGTCCGACTTAAATTATATAAAAACCTGCAGAGGAATGAAAAAAACTGCACTCGTGAAAAAGAAAATCTTTAGAAAAGTACAATCATAGAAAGCACAACTACAATTAACAGTTTGTGTGTAGTTCCAAACAGGTCATGTGACTCTTCCAGCACATAAAACAAAGGCCATGAGGATTAGACAACCGTCAGCAGGTCCAGGTTCCCCACAGGCTGAGCAGAGGGGATTAAACAGTGATGACTTCAAGCAAATGCTGCTTTCCTGCAACACATGAGAGCTGAAGAACTCAGGATGTGTTCATTTCTGTAGAGATGCACCGTTTAAGCTACAATAGATCAGACATGTTTTAACTTCTCAAAACTGAAAATACCTACAATTTTGGGTCTGTAAACACATCAGCTAACTTTTATGCACCTTTTTGGACTTGGATAGAATTTACCATCATCCAAACTGAGTTGTGGTTATCACAAACTCCTAATGCTTTGCTACGGTTTGTTCAGAGATTAAAGTCTCCTCCCGATTATTCAATGCATCTCTACAAATAGGGATTTGGTTATTTTATCATAACCAGCAGCCATCCAGTCTTTCCATCGGCCTGGAAAAGGTGATCAGTGGATCTGTAGGGTTTTTGTGAGTGAGCAGGAAAGTGTTAAATCACAACGGTCAAGATAATCCATAATATGAGGCGAGTTATCGGTTACAGAAAAGTACACTTAGCTGTCCTTCAAATGGCAATCTGGCTCCTGCAAGCTCCCCTCCCTTCTTTCAAAGCAAGGCAAAGCTCTCCATTTTGTTGCCCAAATGAATGAAAACAAACACTGAGAAGTTTCCAGGATGTGACCGCTGTCATCTGTCTGTGTGTGTGGGGTCACACTGTAACATTCAGCTATCCATTAATGGCAAAGAGCGAACCTCCTCTTTGTTTCATCTCTCACAGTATATCACACTATCTTACAGTTCAATATGAAAAAAAAAAGCCTTTTACAAGCAATGGCGCCTTAGATATGTACAACATCGCACAAAGTTATCTTAAGAAAAGGAAAAGATATACACAAGGTTTGACTTCAGCTATGTACAGATAGTAAAGAAGAGGTGTTAGAAAAGGTTGAAGCACCTCGGAAAATCGATCTGGAAAATTTACTCAAAGAAAAAAAAAAAAAAAAAACTCCCATTCATTCCTTCATTTCCGGTCTGATCCATGCAAAAAGACATAAGCTCAGCATTCACTCTGAGAGGGCAAACCGCCCCTTTCTAAAGGCAAGTCACATCTGATGGACAGGATTTAATCTCCTTTCTATGCAATACAAGATCTTCTCTTATTTAAAAACGATTATGAAAACGATTCCTTTTTTTTTTTTTGGTCTCCCAAATCAGGCAGATTGTGTCAGAAGACAAGCATCAAAGGCCCCTTTGGAGTGTCCCCTTGGTTTGGATACCTGAGGTGTAGCATGTTTGTTTGAAGTGAACACTGGTTCAGTGTGGGAGCGGGCAGCATGTTTAGACCAGATCTTTTTCTTTAAGCATCGCTGTCACTGACTTAAGAGTTAAGAATGATTACATCTGCCATGCTGGAGAACAGAAAGCAGCAGTTTTTCTCACAGAAGAATCTCAGGTAGATGCTGCAGATAAATGACTGGGCAGTTTTACATAGAGCTGACTGGAAGCCATAGAGTTTCCACATCTGTTATTCAGATTTTGTTTAAATACCCACAAAGACATTTCTGCAAGTCCACCTTAAGCAAAGTCCATCCCCTTTGGAAGTAACCTTTCCTGTTTAAGGGTGAAAGCAGGATCTTATAATGCTGCATTAACAATAAATGACACAAGTTTGCTAAATTAACGGTGCAGGATATTGTCTGTTTTTAAAAGTTTGTGTAAGTTTTCTTGGTTGATGAGATGATGATGACCAGGAGGGGCTTGGGTAGAATATCAGCGGATTGGGAGCTAGGGAGGGCAGATTGGAGGGGACGGATTTTCAGCTGGATGATGTCTGACGTGAGGGACGACCCATTGAAGAGGAGCTGTAGCTGCGGGAGCGCTGCCTGACGGCGAGCCGGCAGGGCAGCTCCAGCTCCTGGAAGAGGGACATGGCAGTGATGTCAGCTGCCTCCGGACGCTCACTAGGACTCAGAGACAGCATGCTGCGGACCATACTCAGCTGTTAACACAGAACCAGAGATATCCGTCATCCAAACAGTTCAAGAAGCTCATAGGTCTAATTTCACTTGTTATATTTCTAATTAAGTTGCGCTGAAACTAAAAAACCTGATGGCGATAAACTTTGATTTATATTTAAGAGCAATTATTTTAGAAGTTTTTATTGCCAAAATATTGAAGGTTTCTGTGATCTTACCACAACTAACACTGTTAATTAAACAAAATCAATATATATTGGTCAAGATCAGAATGGGCATTTCAGGCTTTTTAAAGATTGTTAATCGGTGCACCGCTAATTTGACCTTAATCCAATTTTTTCAAGACAAACTTGGACAAAAACAAAATCTATGCTGAAAAGTTATATTATTGAACGGTTCTCAACGGTTCTCAACCATTTTTATTTGTCCATTTAATTTTTTTTGTAACAGCTATTTAATTTATTGATTTTAACTAGCTTAATTAAGGGCTTTTATTTGAAAAATGTTGAGCCTGGAATTTGTCAAGAAATTTGTATAGTTAATAGAAGTTGCAAATTCATTTCATATGTGTGCAGAGTTAGCTATATGACCATGATTCAAGCTTAAACCCTTCTGTTAATCTAACCCACAAAGAATGGGATTTGAGTTAACAGGAAAACATACGGCAAACCTAAAGCCATTCTATTAAAGATTAAGAAAGATAACTGCATATAACTGCACAGGAAGAGAAAGGGAAGCTAGTTTGAGCTAAAAACAGGAAGGAAAGAAAATAAAGAATGAGTCTTAAAACTTTGTATAAAAACTATGCACCTCTGCTTATGGAGCCAACATGTAAAATTCAAACATGTTACATCAGCTTTAATACATTAGAATCTTAAATTCTAATGTGAGAAATTGAGAAGATACATAAGGGATATCAAAACTTTTACTTTTGATTATATGGCTGAGTGAAGACAATAATACGGCTGTAAAAAGGGATTTTTCTTTTTTTTTTTTTATAAAAGAAGATTGTTTGCTTATAGATAAATATAAGTATATCTTATAATGTTAAAGGGAACCAAATGTTTCTGAAAACCCAATCTTTAATCTCTGTGACCTTCCATTATTCTGTCTGTTTACTCAGTATCAGTAGTAATAGGTAGTGAGGTGTTATTTGTATTTGTAGCCACTATGTGGCAGCAGGTGACCACTCACCTCTTGAGCGTTGTTTTTGGAGAAAACCTCTGGGAAGCGCAGATCTCTCACCTCTGTGAGCGTCTGAAAGGTAGAAGGTAAACACCTGTGAGTGGAGCGGCCCTGATGGCTCATCATGAAGCCTTTGTTACAGAGAGACGTAAGAAATCTCTATTATACTTCATCAGGAACTGACAAAGCAACTGATCTGCACGATCCGACAGAGAATTTCTAAACAAAAGCACAACGTTAGCTTATTAATGTTAATCCGAAACACAGAATAATATATTAGGGAATACATTTCTTAATGAATTAACACCCTAAACATTTTTTTCCTTTTCTAGTTCGAAGCATAGAATCTTCTGCATGTTGAACTATTGCATTTAGTTAAAGGCGCTTTTATTGTTTTATGTTTCAGCCTCAAACTTTAATAAATCTTTAAGGAAAGCTTTACTCCAGACTACAAAGAAGTACCCATGGTTGTGCTGTTGAAGTTAAATTATCAATTTTTTAAAATATTCTACATGGTGTACAGTTACAATTGTAGCTCCATATCCCTCCAGGTCTGATCATCTAGAGACTGAAACGTTGCCTGTTCTCCTATGTATAAAAGCAGACACTCTGTCAGGCTGAATGTTAACATTAGTTTACATATGTTGAAGCCACAGATTCTCAAATTGACATTCTTGCTTTGATATAAACCCATCAGCTGTTAGTTTATGACCATTGTTCTGCCGGGGGGTCAATGTGTGGCGAATTAAACAGATTTTCTCCTAGTCTGATTGGTCAGGTTTCCTGTTCCTAATGATTCCCAGAGGATGATGGTGCCAACAACTTGTTGCTGTCACTGCTGTCTTCAGTTTGATATCTATTGGTTGTTTTCTGCCACCGTTTTGGTCTCATCCCACCTGATACCTACTCCAACAATATTTACTACGTCTCCAACATGGTTTGTGGTAAACTTTAAAGGTGTTAAAGGGCTTTTTCAGCGCCTGCTTCCTGTTTGTCATAATTCACCAGGACACATTCTTGGAGTTATGCAAAGAAATCAGCTAAAAACGAACATAAAAGCAACTGGCTACATGATTGAAAAATTTGTAACAGCAATAATTTTATCAAGCTGCATATATGAAACGGTTTCAGCTTAACACGCTAGTCAGCTCACCTTCAGGATCAGACAATGGTAACTTATTTCCTGATCTGGGGAATATTTTCCTGTTTTCTAGATTCTCCCACCTGAGTTGAGAACCTATGCAGCTCCCACAGACACCCCACTGATCATTGGGTGTTTCTTACATGTATGTTTTCCAGGCAGAGAGGAACTTGCTGGTAGGTTAGCAGGATAACCATAGTTCTTCCCTTTAAGACTGAGCTGTTCTGAGATATTTAAAGTTTGTGCTAAAGCTAATACATCCTAAAGGCTGATTTATACACAGAAACCAGGTCGTCTGCGTGTGTGTCGCAGTGAATGCAAATGTGCCCCCCCCCTTCCGCAGACACTCTGTTGCACCTCTCCCAAATTTTAGGTGATCGCAGACAGGAGGCCTCTGATTGGTCAAATCTACATCCGCTCTACACTATGCGTATTTCCTGTTTGTTACCTTACCGGCTTGTTTTGTTTGTATGACCTCCATTGTGGAAAACGACTCGTGAAGTTGGACCAGCTAGAAGAGCGAGGTGCATGAGAACGCTGGGACCCTTTTCCCACCAGGATCCCCGCTCTTTTTCATCCTCATGTCCCTCCATTGTTGCACAAACTTGCCCCACTTCCTCACCACCTCGGCCAGATCTAGACCCACAGCTAATTCCTTATTGTCCTTCTTGTATTGTGGCGTGGAATAACATAGCGCAGAACACGCTTAATATTGGGCATAAATCAAAAATATCTGCAACAACCTCACTGCTACACACTGCTGCGGGAGTATAACCAACCCTTTAGTCTGCTGTAAACTTCTTCTATATCACTGATGTGTCTGATATGTTCGCTGCTCTTCAAAATGTTGTTGTTCTCTGATAAATATTATAACAGACAAAAAGCAGAAAAACAGTTTAATATATTTTAAGAATATTATATTTTAAGTAACAACACGTTCACTGATGCTACTCTTTTTTTCTTTGCATATCATTCCCCCAATAAAGAGCGTTCCCTGCTCTTTTTCGCCCTCATCCAAATGGAAAAAGGTGCCCAGCGTTCTCACGCACCTCGCTCTTCATTCACTGATGCTACTCTTTTTTTCTTTGCATATTGTCCCCCCCCCCAACCTTCTGTACCTACTTTTTGAGCTACTAAGAACTGCTGTGTTTCTCCATTGTTTAAAAAAAGTTCATTTATTCAATTAGGACCAGCTGCTCTAGATTAGAGTAACATTAACATTTTAAAACCATGAATTGTTTTCTGTCAACTTTGCAACAATGTATTACTTTATAAATGGCAACAAAATAACAGGATACATTGAAACTTGTTTTTGTATCATTAAAAAAGGTGAAAAGGTTTAATGGGTTTAAAGCCATGAGCTAATTAGATGCCTGGGTGTTTGCTGACTCACCCTCACTCTCTCCATCTGGGTTCTGAAGGGATACAGCAGCTCGAACAGGATCAAACCCAGCGAGTAAATGTCCACTTTATGAGAGTACGAGTTACCAGAGAGCTGCAGGAAAAAGAAAACACAACAAACCAAACCAGCAGGTTTATTTTGTCGCTGTTTGTAACACAGTGAAAGCAAATATTCCACACAGCGTTCCCTCACCTGCTCTGGACTCATGTAGAGCTTGGTGCCGACCTGGCCTGTGTGCCGGGTGAGGAGGGGGGCAGGTGTCAGGACGCTCGGCTCCTCCTCATCATCCTCCTGGTCCATAGCAGTCACCAGGCCAAAGTCTCCCACTTTCACCACATCATCCATGGTGAAGAAGATGTTGGAAGGCTGCAGAAAATAGACAACTTTGCTCTAAAAACACATTTTTTAGAGGATAAACTGAGGCTTGGCTTAGATTAGGTATCCGTTTACCTTAAGGTCTCTGTGCATGAGACCCTTACTGTGCAGGAAGTCGACAGCCTCTGCGATCTGCAGGAAGATGTCCAGACATTGGTTGAGCTCCCTCTGGTCCGGCAAGCAGCGCTGAGCCATCCAGTCCTTCAGGTTCTCCTTCCGACAGAGCTGCATCTGGATGTACAGGTACACCTGCAGGTAGGAGGGTTTTATTTAAGTTGCAGCCCAATCAAGAGAACAAAAAAAAAATAGCTACCATTCTGTTATACTGTGAGAAAGCAAATGAGAGCAAGACTTCATGGAGATAACAGGAAGGCTGGATGTGTCACAGCAAACCTGCTTTGTTTAATCTCTTGAACATTTCAATGTTTGAAAGTTTGAAATGTTGGAGGCCTTCTGGAAATCTCAGAGTTGAGGTAAGGATTTATAATCTGCAGACACATGGATGAGGTAATGCTAACAATGTCAGTCATGCTAATTAACATTAAATACAGTTTAAAGAACTTTTCATCCCTAAATCAGCTGCTGGACATTTGGGGTTGAAACGGGATACTTACTGTGTCTGATTTTGCAATGGGCTTAGCTGGGGACGTGATGTAGGAGAACTGATTTAAGCAGGTCTACGCTGGGAGAATTATATTGGTGTCTTATAAAGATTATCGGTCAGCAGATATTATTGGGTAATTTTTTGGGGGGTAATTTTTTTTTGCTTGTATTGGTCGATAAACACATTTGTTAGCTGATTCATTAGTGCATTCAGCATCCATGCCTCCAGATGGTGGGAAGTATTGCTTCTCCCTCTATTGGTCATCCATTATTGTTTTGTTTTATTCCTTAATAAATGTTTCTGTTTGTTTAAACTGAAACTTATGTAACAACTGTTATTACTGAGTGATTCTTATCATGTAAAATCAGGGGCTCCCAAACATTTTAACTAGTGACCCCAAAAATAACAATGCAACAGACTTTACATTATAAATACTTTATACTGATTTATATTAAGTTAAGTAATTTTATTATGTTTAAACAAATTTATTTTTAAAACATTTCATTATTTAATACATAATTTTAAATGTATTCATAATTATTTAACAGGACCTTTTTAGTTTTTTTAAATGTGCAATATCCAGTTTAATAGTGTAATTATTTAAAAAATAATTTTATCTGATTCATGTTTTACATATAAATGTAACAAATCTTTATTTATATTTCATGGGAAATTCACAATTATTATAATAATTTTCTTAATATATTTTTGGGCCTCCATACACCTCAGGGATCACATCAAGGCTGTGAAAACCAGAACCATAGAGATACGAGAGTTCTGACAGGCAACGTTTCAGAGAGCGACGGTGACACACAGAGCTTCGATAGTTTGAGGGAAGTTAGCCGCTCACGTTAGCATTTCAATTGAAATTATTAATTATTTAGAATAACTATTATAAAATAATATTTAAGTTGCTCTGCTCATCTTTGATCATGTAAACAGAAGGCCAACATCTATAAAC
This sequence comes from Cyprinodon variegatus, assembly GCF_000732505.1. Classification (NCBI taxonomy): domain Eukaryota; kingdom Metazoa; phylum Chordata; class Actinopteri; order Cyprinodontiformes; family Cyprinodontidae; genus Cyprinodon; species Cyprinodon variegatus. The sequence continues at coordinate 13,081 of NW_015151660.1, forward strand.
AAATGAGTCAACATGAGAGAAGAGTGAAACAGGCTCACATGTCACATGGCTAACACTAGAGCTCTATAACCTCTCAATCAGTAAGCGCTTTCATAGTGGTGGTTTATTTTTTTAAATAAATACAGAAGGCGCTCCATCTGTCACAGATCTGCTTGTTTTTTAAATGAGCCGAACAACTGGATGCCCTGGCATCCTAACTTATTGGTCTTTCAGTGGCGCAACTTTCCTATCTCCATGGCTCTGGTGAAAACCATCTCCTGACCCCCCCACTTGGTGTCTGCCCACCTGGGGCATCCTGTTCCCTACTTTTGGTAGCGCTGATGTAAATAGTGGAAGATAAAGCAAAGATTTGGCATATATGCCAAAAAAATAAAATAAAAAATCAGCCCGGAGAAATCAGCAGCACACGTCAGGGATCAGCTAGACTGATGTCAAAATAATCTGTATCAGTTTAAAAAAACTGTATTGGTCAGTCTCTAGTTTTTTTACAATGTAAAATTTATGTAAATTATTATCTTACTAATAATAGAAGTTAAAACAAATAGTAAACACCTGTCCAATCAAAATACATAAAAGTTATTACGTTTTGCTAATGAAGAGTGTTTGGTTTGGATAGATTCTGATGAAGAGGAGGGAGCAGAGGCTGCGGCCCCCTCCACAGATTCCCCCCTCCCCACCTGCTCTGTCTCTGGTGAAGAAATGGGAGGGAGTTGCTTCCCCTCATACGACTGCACGCCATGTTTGTGTTGCTGTAATTACCAGTGCGCCGCTGTCAATCACAACCGCAACTATTTTCTAATAGTCAAACCATTTATCTATAGCAGGGGTCACCAACACGGTGCCCACAAACACTAACAGGCCCTCCCTTCTGAAAATACAACAACTCACCAGTGGGCTGTTTAGTTCTGTTGCTCCTCTTTTTTAATCAAACTTGCATTTATAGAGATTTCAAAAAATCTAAAATCAAACAGAAAATTAGAAATGAAAAGAAATAATTAAAATATGGTAAATATGCATAAAGTTTAGGTGAAAGCCGCCACCTATGACTCAATACCCATGAAGTAGCTCTAAGCCTTAAAAAAGTAGGTAACCCCTGATCTATAACACTGATTCCTCATATGGTGTCGAATGTTTACCTCCATTTGAAAGGTATAAATATCACCCAGTTTTAGAAATTAAAAACTAAGTGAGCTACATGTCAAATAAAATAGATAGAGTTGTGTTAATAACCTTTGGGGAAGGCTGGAAGCGCTGTGGGGCCGAATTAGCAGGAAGAGCCAACGTGAGCGTGGTTGGGCGAGGAGGACTGGAGGTGGAAGGTGAAACAACCTCCTGCTGTCTGCTGAGTGAAGAAGAAGAAGAAGTTTTCTTCTCCGTCAGTGTTTTGGGACTGGCTGTGTTCGGCCCTGAGTCTGTGTCAGCCTCTGCATCTCGGTCGCAGCCAGAGTCCTCGAACACGATGTCAAAGGATGAGGAGGTGCAGTCGCTAGGCCCACGGGGAGGACAGAGCTCGAATGAGTCGGGGGTGTCTGAGGCGTCGGGGTCTGCCTGGCTGTCCCTCTCAGACATCAGGCTGTCGTGGCCGAGAAGCGGCTGGAAGGAAAGGTTGGTGTCCTCTGCCTCAAAGCCCACTGTGCTGTTGGAGAGAACCTGAGCGTCAACGGACCCCTCCAGAGTGTCTCCCCCCGGAACAGAGGTGGGGGACAGAGAGCTGGACACCGGTACTTTGAATGACAGCACCTCCATGGGGTCCAGGATGCTCATTGGCCAGTCAGTGGTACTGAAAACGAAATAAGAAGTTACATTCAAAGTGAATATGCAGAGAATTTAAGCTGAAATACAAACAAAACACCCATCTAACCTGACATCCTTATGCCACCTCTGGTCCATTTCTTCCTGCCAGCCCTCAGGTGGGCTCTCCTGCCAGGCGTTGAAGTACCGGATGATCCCAGGGTGCTCCAGCTTGGCCAAGGCCTTCACCTCTCGCATCACCTTCTCCCGGGCCAGCTCCCTGAATGACAGAAAACTAAACATGAGGCTTAACTCTTTCCTCACATATGGCTGAAACACCTCCATTATTTCTGCAGCTTTGTATCTGATCCCTCTGGTTAATGGTTGGACTAAAAAAAAAAAAAAAAAAAAAAAACTAGGGACCTTTCTTCCTATGAGTTTCTGCGTCGTTTCAGCCTCAGATTTTCCATCTTCTCCCTTCTTTACATTTGCTACAGTCAGTTTTTCCCTCAAACATGCCGTCTGGTTTTGTTGTTGGTTACAGCTTTAACCATAAATACAGTCTGATTACCCAAAAACCCAACTGCATAAAGGCATTCAGCTCTATTTTGGGTAAAACTATCATGGTAACAGGACCAACCAGGGCAACAACAAACTGTTTTTACTCGTCTCACATTCTCATTTTAAAATTGTGAAGCATTAAAATAAATTACAGCTGCAAGACTCTTACAATTAGAATTAAAAAAGTCACTAGATTTAAAATACAAAGGCAAGCAAAGCTCCAAGGGTATGGAGTGAATTTCATTCCATTATTGTTGCAAAAATGTGATTTGTAAATGGAGATTAAAAAAAATAATTTATCGAGACATGAAACTGAAAAAAATTACAATAATAAAAAAAAAGGTTTCGAGAGTAACTTTTCTATTTTCTAATATTTTTCGTATTTTCTTTTGGTATTCTGTTTTTTCAAATGTCTACTTTTCAAATCGAGTTTGATGACATGCATTATTTCAAATTGCATTCATTTACTTCTGGTGGTGACCTTTCCTCTGGAGGGAGGGGTGAAGAATCCACACATTTTTGAAGAAATTTAAATACATGCAATTCTAAAATATAAAATGGTAATTTCTTGAGATTTGAAAAAATAAAATGTCATAAAATATGATTAAAAATGTAAAAAATATATACATTCTGAGAAAACAGCAAAGTAACTCTCAAAATCTTTTTTTTTTTTCTCATTTTCAAAACGTGTTTATTGTTTGCAACAATAATGGAATAAAAATCACTCCGTACCTCGGCTCAAAGGTAAATATCCACGCTTGTCTGGTTGAATAATAAATGCAGTGTTAATATTGGTTTCAAACAGCCAGTCCAGCCGGTGTGTTTTTCTGTGTTTAACAAGTAGGCCACCGCTTACATAACTAGCTTCAGCAGCTTTAAAGGAGAACAGAGCTAAAGGGAGCGCTAACTGCCTCCAGCAAGGAAGTTTGCTCCAGCCAGCAAGAGCCGCTACCTGTTGGGCAGGCGGATTCTTTTGATGGCGTAGTTGCAGTCATCCACTTTATTACGGGCTTCAAAGACAACACCGAAGCCCCCTCTGCCAAGGCACTGCACGGGCTCGAAGTCTGTCAGGTACCTGAGGGGGGAATAAACGTTGGTTATTACTGAAAAGAAGAGTGGAGGCTAAAAGTGTCCAGTTAACAGGTAATTCCACAAAAAAATTCAAGCTGGGAAAGGACTTTTGTTTAGATGGCAGATTGTTAGATTATCCTTAAGGTTAAAAAGTAGCCAGTACTCAAAATAATATAGGAAAATAATCCAAATAAGTTTCATTTATAACACTTTAAAATTCTAGGCAAAGAAAATAAACATAGAAAACCTAGTTAATAAAAATCTGTATTTTAGGAGAAAAGACTGTCAAACGAAAATAGAATGACCAGACTCTTTATGTATCAATGTGAATCAATAAATGAGCACAAAATGATGCTGGACAGCTGGCTCTCACATTTATCTGAGGACTTTTAGGAAGAGACAGAATAGTATCCCGCTATGCTTAAGTGTTAGCTTCAAGCTAAATAAGTAGTTTAAGTTTTTCATTTCTCTTTTTTATAAAGCTGTCATCTAAAGTTCAAAGAAAGATATTGATTTCTCAAATTTTTAAAACCTTTTTCAGCAATTCAAATTACGGAGTCAATTGTGTTCCATTATTTTTTGCAGGCAAAACAACAGGTTTTGTAAATGAAAATTTTCAAAAATGCAATCAAGAAAAGAAAATTAAATTCTTAATAAAAAAAAAAGGTTTTGAGAGTTTGCTGCTTTCTTAGATTTTGTTTTTTCTTAATAAGTTAGGTGTTACATTTACTTTTTCCTAAGTGGGATTATATATTTCCACATTTTGCTTTTTTTTGACATTTAAAATTTTTACTTTTTTTCACTTTTTTTTAGAGTGAGTCATTTCAAATTGCATTTCACAGATCAAATTCTCTTCACTTCGTAAGGCACTCTTTGTTGTTACTAAGGTTCATGCAGACCAATAGAATTAGATTAGTCTTCATCCTTCCCCCAGTAGTGAAGGGAAAGAGCAATTGAAAAGAAAGCAATTTGTAAAACTAAACCTGAAAAAAGGGAATTTGATAAAAAAAAAATCTAATTTTGAAATCTGTAAAAACTGCAATAGAAGCTTGAAAAAAAGGATTACTCTCAAAATATTTTTCGAAAAAAACATTTTTTTAAAGTTTAATTTCTGTATTGCATCTTTTTCAATTTTCCATTTACAAAACATGTTCTTTGCTTGCAACAATAATGGAACAAATTTCACTCCATACAAACTAACATTTAAGGCAGGACAGAATGAAATTTTGACTGCTTGCATCTTTTAGATTTACCTTGAACGCCTTCCTCCCTCTCTACACCAGAAAGCATGTGTGAATTGGTCCTGATCTCCTTCCCCCTGACTATCTGGACTTGTTTTTATTTCAGCTGCTCCAACAGTTGCTGCTTTTTATTTTGGGAAAGCCAAACTAATCTGTGATCCTCAGCTTGGAATGAAAGAAAGCAATGGAGTTCGAATTGTGTTGGTGTGGGTTATGAAAAACATTCAAGAATGTTTAAAGGGACGAGACTGACAGCCTACGAATGATGGCTGCCGTTTATATTCTGGATGTCCCAACGAAGAAGTTAAAAACGTCCAAAAGCGCCCTGGCATGATGCGACGCGACCTGGCATGATGCGACGTGACCCTGGCGGCAGATGGAGCAGGGCAGGGCGCCGCTGGACCAAGGTCGTCCTGATTTGATGGCAAACAGCTGAGTTACCCAATTGCACATTACTACGACTCCTATCTCTGCCTTGTCCTATTCAAGGCAGGCTGGAAGACCAGTGGTCACCATGGTAACAAGGCTCAATCTGTAGCTACACCTAAACATGTGGGGCTTTCTAATACCAGGGTAATAACTTCTGGAGCAGCAGCAGGGGCTGAAAGAGAGATGACAAGCGGGGACACGCTGCCCCGTGGTTAGTTAGTGGAGTACCTGGACACGTATTCACTGAAGCGGTTCTCCATGGCAACCGCCTCTCTGGATTCAACAACTTCAAGGTCAAACTTGCTGTCAGTCTGGCACTGTGTCTCGGACTCTTTCCGTTGCTTTGGTAGAAACACCAAGGACAGGAAAAAACGCATTAGTTAGACCCAGCATCAGCCGTATTCCAGGGTGTGGCCCAGTGGGGCTGAGAACTCTTACCCTCACATAGGCCACGGGGGCAGGAGGGTGGAAGAACCTGCGGACCACGTAGGTGGTGGCAGCGATGCAGAAAACAATGGTGCCAAGGATTTCCTTCCACCAGGGCAGCAGCAGCACTGGGTCCTTCCTCCTCCTGTTGTCCGATCCCGCCTCGTTTCCCTTTATCAGACTAATGGCACTTTCTCGTTTCTCCCGGTAATTCTTGCTGTAGGGGAAGTAGTAACCGTTGTCTGTGACGAGAAGATGGGAGACGGCAGTCAGAGCTGTATTAATTCATTTAGGTTCTGCTTGGTGAAGCCATAAAAATTGCCTCTCGTTTGATCAAATTTCCACCGAAAACGTTTGTGCTTTATTTGATTTTACAGTTAAATCCAATTCAGATCATTTATATATGACCAATTCACAACACATGCCATCTCAGGGCACTTTACAGGGACAATTTAACAAAGAGACAATTTCATCAGGCAGTTGAGCACATTAGGAGATCATGACAGATTTCCCTCCATTGGTTTCTTTATAAATAGTTTATATTTTTTGAACCATTTATGCTGCAGTTACAGATTACAATCTTTTTGGGAAGCCTCTACCAACTTTATAATATGAACTACTTTGTGTTGGTGTCTCATCTGAAATTGGAGGATTGTGGTGGTAAGTAAAGGGGGCATGTAAAGCACTGCATGATTGTGTGATTGTCAGGAAACCATGAGGTGTTTACCGTATGGATACTGCAGAATGGACAAGGCTCCATTGCTGTATTCATCGTGGGAATACTTGTCATTACTCAGACATTTGTCAAATTCATCAGAGCCGACCAGAGCTGGAGTTCTGGATGGGGACTCTGCAAGGACAAGAAAAAGGAACTTCTTTGAAAAGTGGCATCTCTTTGGTCAGTCTCCTTATTGTCATCAAACCCAGTGTCCCTGGAGTTTATTTCTATCTGTAAGAACAAGAACACTTACGTATAAGAGGCTTCCATTTAACAGTGGGGACTGAAATTACATCTTTCTCTGATCCGATAGCTTTAGTCGGGAACTTTTCAGAGATCCTTACTGATGACTGGAGGTAAAACTGCCCCTGGAACATCCCTGGAAACACATTCATGAACAAAATTAATTGTTTTCCCCTTAAAGATTAACAAAAAAAGGATGAATAGAGGAACTTACCGAGGTAGACACTGGACTCAGCAGCACTCCGGTCCAAATCAGGATCCTCCTCTAGATCGTCTTCAGACTCTGATTGGCTGCTGTAGGCCGTGTCATCAAATAGGCTGATCGGTGTGACTTTACCCCCCCCCACCAGCCAGGCGGAGGCGATAGGTGTGCAGAACTGCGTGGACACAGTGAAACAGAATGAGCTGCAGTACAGAAAACACTCATCTCTATGACAAATTGATGTTGGCCTGAAAATCTCACCTGATGCTCCCAGACCAGCTGTCCATTTGGCTCGGTGCTGAAGGCCATGACCTTCCAATCAGGAACAGACACTTTGATGACGAGGTCCAAATGTTGGTTTTGGTTCTGCTTGTTGTCCATTTGCTCCCTCTCCTTTGGTTCATCGATGATGACTCTCTGGCTTTCATTCCAGGTGTCCTCGTTGGCCACGTCTCCTTCAAGGAAGTTCATTCCAGACTGCTTCTCAGGGACCAGCTTCAGCTCAAAGCTGCCAACACTGAAGTTCCACCTGAAGTCACGACAACAACAACTTCTCAGTTCTAAATAAGTAATAAATTATTCATAATTAAAGGATTTATAACAAACCTGAGCCAGTTGAACACAAAACAGGAACTGCTCTTATTTTTTTTTTATTTTATTTTAGTGATTTTATTAGCACTAACTGGTTCTGGCTTGTTATTACTGGACCTTTTTTTGTTTGTTTTTTTATTCATTTTAACAGTAAAATGGCATTCAGGGGACATGTGTTGTGAATTAACTATAGTTATAGGAAATACAATACAGTTGTCAGATTATTTTCTAATGATCTATGCTTATTGTAGCTTTTCCTACCAAATAAATTGATCTAAAAAAGTTCCTTTAGATTTCAGACATTAAGAAAAAGAAAAAAAGGGATATGTATAAGATTTAGAATTTATATGGAAGTGGAACAAATAGGATCTTTCTGAAGTTGAAAAGATCAGAAATGGGTTGGTCTCAAAGCCATGGAATAATATGGTCTGAGAAGTTTATGAACAATAAAAAGATTTCCATTAGCATGCAGCGTGACTGTAGCCTTACATTGAGAGTCCAAGTTAAATATCAAGTATTTAGGCCGCAAGTCTTAGTCCAGTCTGAATTGTTATTTTTGCAACTAATGTGATTTAAGTCGAAATCTTAAAGTTGAGCTGGCATGTTTGATTGAGGTTCAAACTTGTTCAGGGTCAGACTTTTCCACCCTGTGTAGGAACCCTGGTTAGTGTGTCCTGCACCTGACAATAATAACTTACTTCTCCATTCCTGATCGAGGCCTGATGGCTCGTACGGTTTTCTGAGTCCTCTGCAGTAGGAGGACGTCCTCTGCCTCAGTCTCCTCGTCCCCCCAATGACTGCAGCCCCCCGCAGAGCAAATGTACCGAATCTGAAGCAGAGATGAAAACCAAGCTGGGGTTAAAGTCTCCAAGTGAACAGTAAAGGGAACCAGGGGTTAAATCTTTCAAACTACCATCATGATATAACCACCTTTCCGCTGTAGGCCCCCAGACCATAGGTAGTGATGGACTTGCCCCCGACCAGGACAGTGTCGTCTCCGATGCGGTAGGACGACTCCAGCAGTGAATCAACACTGAAAGGCACGGCCTCCATACTCTCTCTGTTCGGGTTCCACTGGAACAAGGCACCGTCCAGTGAAGGTATAACCATCTTATTGCCAAATACCTATGGACCACAAATGAAATCATTCAACAATTCTGAAACAGAGCTGTGTCTTCATATTGTTTTCTACTCATTTACTGCCAAGCTGATAAGCCATAAAAATTATGATGATTTTTTTACGAGAAAATACTATGACTTAAAACAATGTTATAATAAAGTATTTCCTACATTTCTTTACTATTGATCAATTGAATCCAAACTAAAAAGATAAAATCCCAAAACCGTTGAGCCTAAATGCTAGTAGTCTGTAAGTTTATCTATTACTTCATAAATATCGTCTGAACAGCTATGTCAGTATTTACATTTTACTTAGAAATAAATGTTTGTAGTAAAGACAGACTAAGCCTGTGTCTGAATGAAAGTGGATGAAAAAGTAGTGGAATCGAAATTTCCCACAATGCACCTCATCATATCCCTGAATGCTTTGTGCAGGGAGCTCTCCTTGCAAAGCATTATGGGATTTGCTATCACAGAGGCCCAATGTCGCCACAGCCTGTTGTTACCTGACAGTGGCGACTATTAAAGATGGCACAGGTGGAGCTACGGGACCAGTGGGGAGCGAAAAGTAGTGATCATCTGTCCAAATGGTCAGTTAACTGAGTTCACTATAAAGTCCACTATATAGTCCCTGCTCTATAAAGTGATTGAGGGATTTACTGTAGGGGTTGGGGCGGACGTTCGGACACAGCCTTAGTCTTATTCTCTTTGCATTCCTCTTCCAGGTCATCACTAAATCAAAGTTTTGGTAATAGGCTGGTTTTTCTTTGACGTTTAAATAAATGTTAGAGTTTAGTGTCAGATGAGCACGATCAGTTTGGTTGTTCTTGTCTGAAGCATAGAACCATAGCAGAGCCCCTCCCCAACCTGTTGCTGCATACTGCCCAGTTTCAAGATAAAAGAAAGCGCCTTAACTATTCCTTAACTACCTACAGAACAAATCGGTCGTTAGGATGCATCTCAGAGGAAGTCTAATGAAGCTCATTAGAGAAGCTCAGGAAGTGCCAGATCCTAGCAGCTTAGTGATGGAACTCAGAAATGGCTACGTTTCTCTTTTGTGTCTTCCAATTAAGGCAAAGAAAACGAACAAACAAAAAAAGTTAAATCAGGGTTAACATCGGTCAAGTTTTAAAGAGTTGTTATCGACTTGGCAAAGGGGCTCAGAAGTAAGTTCAATGTTTGCTAAAGCTAACACTGGCTGACTTGGCAACCAGGTGGTAAACTGGTTGGAACAAGAGCAGGTAGTGTACCACCTACTGAACGGGAGGAATTAAGCTTGCAGCCATCTTGTTTTAGGTCATTGGTTCTTTTTTAGGGATGCAAACCTTTCCTTCCTGTATAACCTACAAATGGTACTGCGAAGCAGAACTTCTGATCCTTTAGAACATTATGTATGTGCTGTGAATCTGAATTTTCCACTTCACTGCACTATAGCACACATTTTAAAAAGTACAAGTTGATATGAGTCTTCAACACTGTAACATTTTTTGAAACCAAATACAAATGATCAAAAAAAAACTTTTATCCACCATGCAAAAAAAGCTCTGATAATGAGACTGTAGAGCTTTAAATTCTGTGACATCATCTGCCAACAAGTTTCACTTGTTTTTAATGCATGTGTACACACATACACTGAAACACTTGTCCAAACAGACACCATCCGGCACACATCCGCCCACACAGCCGTCTCACCGCCCCCAGCACGCTTGGACTCAATCCACAGACTTGGGACCATTACACAACTATGAGATTAGGTAATTACCTCAGATCTGGATCAAACCGTGTGACTGTGTGATGGGATCATTGTTTTGCTGGGGAGGATGAGATCATTGCAATACTTGACCCTAATCCTGATTTAAACTCTTCAGCTCAATTTCAGCAGGAGGAAGGGAAAGTGTGAAAACTGTAACATCACTTTCTCTGGGGTCTGAACTTATCCCAGATTTTTATAATCTACTAGGGTCAGAAATTTTTCAAAATTTTTAATCCTTTAAACATAGATGTATTTATTAGAGAGTAGAACATTGGCACATGGTAGGTGGTTTAGAGGGAGGAAGGGTTAACAGTCTAAACAGATCCCTCAGTGCTGGTATGGCTGCCAGGCTGCAAAGAGGTTTCACCAGAGAGAGGGAAACTCTCTCTGAGTCATGTCGCTTCTGATGCCCTAATCCATTCCTGTGATCTGCCCCAGTCTTCTGACACCAGTTAGCCTTCTCTCAGCCATGTAATCTCATGAAGGGTTATGCTCTCCTCTGTGGCGTTCTGCACTGTCTGTTCGATTGGATTGACCCACATAAAATCTGGATCAGCAAGTTACCAAGCTAATGCACTAAAAGTTTGCTCCAAACCGTTTCTACATACCTACGTACATATAATATATATAGATCTATATATAAATCAAATGCACATTATGAAATGGTGAAAAGGAATATGTGTGTTATACCTTATACCTTACCTTAGACCCATTAAGGTTTAAGGTATTAGCCATATAAGGTATTAAAGGAATCTTAATGACTCCATTTATGTGTTTGTATCCAAACATTTGTCTCATAGATTTATATATGATGTTTTTGAGGAAGTAAACTTCTAGAAACGGGACAAAAATGCCTGGATTCAAGGGTTTTAATATAAAGAAGAAAAAAACATTAAAAACGGATGAAAAGAATAAAAGATTCCCAACTCATCAGCATAAACACTTTCTCCTCTTTGTGTTTTTTATGGTCCTTTTAATCTTTAAAGAGCTCTAACTCACATTTAGTCCAGTACCTTTAAATCTTGCTGAATGTGTGTGAGCAAACTTGTATTTGGAGCTAAAGGAGGACATATTTATTCTGTTTTACAGCCAAAGTGAGGACTTTAAAGTAAAGTGAAGACTTTTTTTCCCTTGGTTATTAATCTGAGCCCTGACCTGCATGTTAATGGAAAGCTGGCTGCATAAACCAGAAGCACACATTGCCTGAGCTCAAGTGGGAAAAAGAGAGAGGATTTATTTTTTTTTTGGGATTGGATATTTTGTCTGCTTGATAAAATATGTAGAATTTATTTTTGTAGATTTCCAAAGATACAAAGATAATATTGTTTCTATATAACAATGTTTGTATTTTAACAATAAACATTTTACTATTATAACTATTAATGTGATGCCAAATATTAAACACAGAAAAACAGAACTTATACACCAGTAGCTTCCAATTACTGCCTTATTTAATAAATCAGAATATTATTGAAAAAAATTACAGAGAGTGCCTGCTTGGCTGTTCTCTCAGCCGCCTGGTGGCCTTTTTATTTCAACCCAGTAATTATATTTGTACAGCTCCCAAATGCATGTAAATAAACAACCATAGAATAATAAAAGTAGTTGAGTGTCTTCTAAGTAAGGTATCCCATTTTAAACAGAAAATCCTCTTTGCCAGTTCTGCACAAGTATAAAGTGAAACATTTTTGGTGGAAAAAAAGTCCACGAGCATTTAAAGGCACCATGAACACAGGAATCTGGGAGCTCTCTGAAAACATGAAATGTCTAAAAAAAAAAAAAACATTTTGAACCCGTAACCTGATTTTAAATGTAAGTGTTGTTTTGTCTTTGTGTTTCATGCGCTTTGTGTACATTAATTCAATGGTTTGTATGCATAAGAACGTTTGGATTCCTAAATATCAGGTTAATTAAGAATTTCATTATATTTTTGTTTGTTTTTAACACACATTTACAAGAACCTGAAGTTATGCATAACAGACACAGATACTTTAAATGAGCACAGAATGTTATTTACAAATGACAAGAGTTACAAATCTGGCATTACAGACACAGATCTATTTTGAAACAAAATTATTATTATTTTATTTATTTATTTAACCTTTATTTAACCAGGAAATCCCTTGAGATTGAAATCTCTTTTTTGAGGGAGACCTGGCCAAGACATTTTAACACATATTTATAACAATGATTTATTCCACTTAAACCACCACTTAGTAACTTTTGATCATTCAAAAAATATTCTCATAACTTTTGTGATTATACTTAGACTTACAACTAGTTAAATGACACCTCTGTCATGAGGGCGTCTGCATCACTATCACTGACACTAAGCAACACTGTAGTAGTAACCCTGCCACACAAAACCACATGGAAAATGTTGTCTTCCTTCAGGAAAAACAATACAGATTTTGTCCACTGGGGGAGCCAAAATCAACCAAACTGAAAGTTCTATAGTATTCATTTAAAGTGAATCACATTATGTAGATTTAATGCAAACATCTGATATATTAAAGCTTTTTCTTCTGTTGGATATGATGACTTTTTACTTCAATATAATTCAGTTATTATGAAAATATTACTTAAGAGCAATAAAACAAACTTTATAACACTTAAAACTTTACTTTTGACCACTAGGGGCACTAGACGAGTAAATTCCAGGTTTAGTGCACCTGGAGCCCTTTGGAAACATTGCAGATTCAACAGCAGCTTGAGAAGTCATGGATTTCTTTGTAAAGTCAAGGAAACATCCTCTGCTCTAAATGAAATCCTAAATCAGAGCTGAATAACAGCGTTTAGATTAGTTGGCTCTTGTGTTTAAACTCAGACAGCCTTAAAGAGACACTCTGAGTCACAATTGACTATTTTACTAACTAATCCGGTAGAGTGGGGCCTGCTTTTCAGTGTTTATTCTCGTTTCTCTCCTAGACATAGCTATGAGCTCAGATTTTACTGTGCTCTCTTCCATCCCTCTGACATGAAAGCTTAACTGTTTCTTTCCTAGACATAACTATGGAGCTACTTTACCCTAGCTTTACTAACATAGAAAGTATTTATAGATCAGTGTATCTATGTTCCTTTTCTATGTCTGCTTCTCTCTCCTTGAACCCCAGTCAGCCTCGGCAGAAGGCTGCTCACAATGAGCCTGGCACTGCTGGAGGTTCCTTTCTTTTAAAGTTTTTCCCTCCATTGTCACTGCATGCATGATCGAGGTGTGAGGGATTGCTGCAGAGTCAATGAGTCGATACAGTCTGCTGGTTTTCCTAGATAGAAAACTTTTAACCAGCCTGACCGTATGATGTGATTGATTTTTCTCAAAGTGCCTTGAGATTGCATGTGTTGTAAATTGGCGCTATATAAATGAACTGAATTGAATCGTTCCAACCCTCTCAGGCTACATAGACAAGTTTTTAAGGACAGCCTGCATAGAGCATCGATACACACCCAGAGCCAAATATTGACTTGAAAAATCATTTACTATAGCTCCCATTCAGATAAAACTGGGATCAGAAGTTACACAGTGTTATTAAACTGACAAAGGAGCCTGAAAACCAAAACCTATTTTACTGAACATGACAGTTAATCCTTTGCAAAGTCTTTAAAATCCGAACCATTGGAAGCTGCCATAAAAACTCTGATGGGTGGATCTCTAATCTTAATTATCAGGAGATAATTTTGGAGTTTTGTATTTAATATTTTGTTTATGGAAACCATTTATTAAGGACGCATTCATCCAAAAGAGCTTGATAATCATTTCATGTTACAAGTCATGTAATCATGTTTCACCCTCAGGAGAGGAGAGACTTGGGGGGGCTGTTAGACAGATGCTGCGCTGTACGGCTGTTTGTGTGCGTTACTGCAGACGCTCCAGCGATCTTGTCAAACAGTTTTACCTTAACTGTGCTGCAGAGGCGAAGAATGGGTAGAAAAAGGACTGTGTTTTAAATCGAAAAAACAAAACTACTAAAAATACTGCCGAGCTGGCTGTTTCCTTTTTCTCAGTCTGCTGGGAGAATTATTGCTTTTCCCATTAGGACCAGGGAGCCAATCAAGCATTAGTCCTAGTGTAACCATCAGTCAGGCTCAAGTCTTTCACACTGCATGACAGCAGATGTATATAAAGTGTTCGCTGTCTATTATGTGATGACATCATCTCTATTTGAAAGCATTACCTCACCTCCTCTAATCCCCCCCCCACCAAAACACACACTAAGTCCATCCTTTAAGCCCCGCCCCACCAGTATGAGTCACCAGTGATCAGCTCATTCAGATCAAACACACGCAGATGCCCTTCAACCCCCTCTGACGCCCCGGAGCATCTCCTGTTTTTGCTCCTTTTTCTGCAGACAATGCGGTTTGTGCCCCTGTTGTCCCATGTTTTACTGCAAGAAGAAAAAAAAAAGTGACACACTCTGCAGGATGGAGCAGGTGACTGGCTGCTTCCGCCCTGGCATGTTGAGGCTAGCCAATAGCATGACAGCGGACCCCCTCCAGCCTCCGATCACTGAGCAGACTGGTGTCTGAGGGACCCGGCGAGCACCAATCAAACTGTTGCTAAGCTCTCAGTGAGAAAGGGGGGCTGAAGGATGCAGAGGAGGAAAAGGCTGGAGGCAAAACTGCACCCCCCACAAAAATAAAGGGAGTAAAGCACACGCAGCAGACAGTCATCCCAGGTTATAGAAGCTGCAATGTGTAGGGAAGGATTTAAGCTTATATAAAGCACAGCTCCACCGACACAAACACACACACACACACACACATTACACACACTGTGAGGATCGTAAGAAGTGACACCACAGCAGGTTAACGGGTTCAGAGCTCAGATGGAGCATTAGTTAGTGACTATAGATGAAACTTCACTCTGAGCAGAGTTAATTTAAATCTCCTCCTTTATTAAACCCATTTACTTCATTTCATCCTCTAGACCTGAACGCTCCTACATGGACCAAATCATAAACCTTATATGACTAGTTAAAACTATGATTCTTAATTGGATTTATGTCTGGCCTTTGACTAGGCCATTTCAACTAGTGGATACAGTTTTATCTAAAACATTCCACATCATCTTTGTAAGCGAAGGTCAGATCTTTAGATTGCACTAGTTTAGTTTCATCCACCTTTCTGAAATCTCTCCAGTTTCCTAATCCCAGCTGAAGGCAGGAACCTGCACAGCATGGTGCCATCACCAACTACTGCAGTGGGGACATTGGAATAGTTCAAGGTAATTATTTTCTTTTGTATTTGTACAGATAAATAGATAGCCGATATTTAAAATTATTTTTTATAGAATTAGTTTTAAAACTTAGATCTATAACCTTAAAAGGAAAGGTGCACACTGTTTTTATCTTTCAGGTCAATGCATACAGTTCAGAGTCAAAATCCTTAAAAGACCCATCAGCTTCACTCCAGCTGTGTTTTATGTAAATCATTTCACACTTTTTCCAAACTCTACTTTTCTGGAGACTTAAACATAATAAAAAAGTAGGGAGTGCATTTTGTTCCAGTATTGTTAGAAGTGAAGAATGAGTTTTATAAATGAAAACAATAATAAAAAAAAAAAATCCTAAAAAATGTCCTATTTTAAAAAAAAAGGTTTTGATCGTATCTCAGATGTCAATTTAGATTTTTTTTCATATTTTTTTCCCTTAATTTTTATTTTTATTTTTTATCATATTTTACAAATCCATATTTTCACATCTTATTTTTTACATTTCTATTTTTTAGATAGAATTTTATAAATTGCATTCTTCACAGCACTCTCTCTTGATGCGCACATTGACCAATAAATATGTTGCTGCTCTTGTCCGCGCAGACCGATAGAAATGCATCTTAGCTTCTCACTTGGGAAGCTCGCCCCCCCAAGTGAGGAGAATGTAATCCATAAAAATAATAATAAAGCCTGTCCAATATTTTCTTTTCTACATTTAAATGATAAAGATGAAAAAACAACAAAAAAAAAATGTTAAAAAAGAACATTTACAAAAACAAATCAAACGAAACATTAAAGGATAGCATATGGATGGAGGCATGGCTGCTGAACGCACTAATGAATAGGTTGATGATTACAATCTTACCCTAAAAAAATGTCGTAAAGGACAATAAAGGAAGAATGGTGCTCATAAGGAATAAGGGAAGGATACAAGGAAATAAAAAAATAACATAAAGAAGGAACAACAACTGTAAAATGACAGTAAAGACAACAGAATACCTTGTTCTGTAATTTAATTTTTTTCTTTAATTGTCCACATTTAGTGAATACTTGGATCAAATTCTTCTTTTCAAACTGCATAGGAACCTCGGGTTAAACAACTACTTTTACAAAAAAACAAAAACCAACATGAGAAGTCAGGCCTTTTAGGGGAAAATCCATTCGTCAAATGTGCAGAACTTGGTCAATAATCTGAGGCTGGTTTGTATTGCTGTACAAATAAGACAGGCGTGTTCCTCAGATCCAAGCACTCCCCACCAGCAGACCAGCATTAAACTGATCTAAGAAGCCACCCGACCCTTGTTAATATTAGAAGCTCTTCCCCCGGAGGCAAAATGCTCAGACAGAGCGAGTCCACATCAAAGCCGACCGAGAGCATGTCTCTAGCATGTATCTCTGCATGCAGCGCTCTTGTCTCGCTGCGAGGCTCACTTGGCTTTCTCCATGTCAGTGTGGGTGTTTTAAGCTTCTGTATACATGTAAAAGCGAGGGTCTTGTTGTGCTTGTACGCATAAATCGCTACAGTCAACAAAACAGGCTCATCCTCCAGGCGAATCAACTCTTCTCAGATTCATGTGGGGGTGAAGAGCGAGGCTGGTGCGCATTCACCGGGAATATGTGCATGTTGGCTAGATGTCAGCAACAGAATCCGTCTATTCAAAGTGCACAGAGTTCAAATATTGGTCTGAAGGTCTACAGACAGTAAACATGAAGAAAGCAGAAACAAGTGACTGTTTTCGGAGAGAATGCAGGTAAAAGGCTGGTTCAACTTCCTCATAATGGGTTAAAAACAAGACATTTTTAATGCTTTTTGAGAAAGTTGTTTTATTTCATGTTGGGCAGTAAAGAGTGTAAAGATATTCATTCCTGAAATGTCTCACCACTCTAACTCTACTCTTTAATACATTTTATTGGAATTGGAATCAATCCATCCATTTTCCATCACGCTTAACCCTGCTGGGGTTGCGAGGGGTGCTGGTGCCCATCTTCAGCTGACAATGGGTGAGAGGCAGGGCACAACCTGAACAAGTAACCAGTCCATCACAGGGCAACAGAGACACGCAAAGACACAAAACCACACACTCACACCTAAGAAGAATTTAGAGAAGCATGTGTTTGGACTGAGGCAGAAAGCCGGAGTACCCGGAGAAAACCCACACATGCAGAGGGAGAAAATGCAAACTCCAGGCAGAAAGTCCCTGATCCGGGAATCGAACCCTGAACCTTCTTGCTGCAGTGCTACCAACTGCTCCACTGTGAATTATAGAATTCAAAGGAATTGTGAATTATATACCAAAACAATATGGAGCTAGTAACAGTTCTATCATTACTGGAAACTTTCGGAGACTCACAGGAGGAATCGTTCTACCTCTCCCTAATGAGCAGCGGGGTCTGATGTGCTGCCGCCCCTCAGCTGATCCAGACTCCTTTCCTCAGCTTCCAGACTGAAGGTATCCCACAGCAGCACAGCCTGATATCCTTATCACAACACTGACATTATAAATAAATCACTGCACTTAAAACTTAAGCACTGTCTACTTGATGTGTATTCTGTTTCAGGTGATTTCATACAAAGAAGATGAAAGTTTAAAATAATCGTTTGCTGAATTTCATTTGTTTTAAACTATCAATATCAATATTGACCAAAATAATTATGAAATGACATAGCTGAAGTGGTTTGAATACTTCTAGATGGCAGTGTATCAAAAACTAAATATTTAACATTTTTAAAACAGAACGTTTGTATCTGTATCAACATAAATGATGGGAATCCACATTTTATGCTGCCTTTTGGTTTAAATGAGTAATATTCAATTTGATTCTACCTCAGGTTTGCTGAGGCTGGAGGACACCAAGCATCCTGAGCCAACATCCAGGTCCCACTGCTTCCTGCCCTGGTTGTGAGGATCCAGCGCAGAGATCCGCCCATCCAGGGTACTGATGATCACAAGGGACCTAAAGACAGGATACACACACGTCAATAGATCATAAAAATCAGGTTCTCAGTCCCATCGTCATCGAGTGGACTCATCATAGACAGATGTGTTCTTCACTGTTTATTCCATTCTTATTTAAGAACAAAAGATTCTGTGAGAAACCAAGAGGAGCAATGCAGCAGCGCTGCAGATGTTGCCTTTGCCTCCTGAGTCCTACTTCTGTTTGCAAATCAGAGTGACCTTCATCAGAAGCTTCAACAACACCTGTGCCAAGACAACCCCTGCTGTGTCAGGTGGTCTGGACGGCATATTGATTAAAGAGGATTATTAAATCATGACATGCAGTCACCTCACCGCAGCCGTGTGAGATGACGACCACAGATGTGTCTGGAGAAAATAAACAAGCCTGCTTGGTTATGTGAAGAGAAGAGCTGAAAACACTGAGCTCTATGAAGAAAACAGAAGACAGTACCCCCTCTATTTACATCGAATTAGGCTTCTTATTGATTGAATGAGTTTTTTTTTTTACCCACAGTATTTTTTTTATGGTTTATCTACCTTTTTTTCCTGGTTAGAATGAACGTAAAACAGATAAAATAAAATAAATAAAAATCAACCTTCTTATAAACGTTCCTGGTGACGGGACCTGTTGCAGGGCAGCTTTGTTCCTGGTATTAAAAAAATTTAAGCCTAAAATGATTCAAACCAGAGAATAAACTGGGATTTATTAAACATAAAACTGGGATCCAGAGCCTAAGAGCAGCTTCATGAAGAAGGGCTGGCTGGTCACTTTTTATAATTTTCTTTAGAGATAGCCGATATTGTCTCGTTCCTGTTGTTTTTGTATTGGTTTCAGCTGATCCATGCACACATTTGCTGATTCATTAGTGCATTCAGCAGCCTTGCCTTGAGATTAGGTGAAGCTCATGCTTTTGATTGCTTGTTAATGAGTTTTTTTTGTTTGTTTAAATCAAGATTTGCGTAATCTTGTAACTAGTAACACACTTAGGGGGTGCAGACCTCTACCAAGCAGCAAAATTTTCCTCTTATTATGACTTACACCTATAGCAAATATGAATTGTTCCTAGGGATGAGGTGCCCCGTAGGTAACAATTTCCTTGAAATCCTGTCATAAGTTTATAAATAAGGCACAGCATGTGTCTGCAGCCTCTGGTGTTTGTTCTGCTCTCACCTTCTTCAGTCACTCACTTTTCTTGTATTGCCGTCAGCATAACACTTCTGGATTTTTTTAAATCTGATGCTGCAGCTGTCAATATTCACTACTGACAAGATCTGGTTTAGGGGGGGAACTGCTTGTCCCGCCAAATAATATTAAAGAATCCTTTTTAAAAGTTCCAAATATTATTGGATTGTTCTTTGGACTGAGGTGCTTCTTTGGTAAAAATATAATTAAAATCTGTTCAGAACTTTCAAGTTATCCTGTACATAGATAGACAGACACACAAACTCCACTAAAAACAAAACCTCCTTAACAGAGGTAATAATAGTCTAATTTCTATCCTGTAAATGGAGGAAGAGAAAGCAAATCTTTACAAATAAGCCCCCAAACATCTGGCAGCACATATCAGGGATCAGTTAGACATGGTATCAACCTTCAAAGGATTAGTTGTAATAATAGGCTTTATTTAAGAAATTGTTTTATGTAAAAACAATAAAATAAAAGCAATAAAAATGTACTGTACACTGTTGAGTTTTAACAAATTTAAATAAAATATTGTCACACAGATGTCATCTTATTGCTTATAATGCAATGCATTCTGGGTAACTAACCTATGTTAGGTCCTGTAGTCCCAGCTCTGTCCAGCCAAAGTATTAATGAGTAAAGTTAAACCTTTCGAACCAGAGGATCTTGAAATGAGGAAAATGTAGAAATCACCAGAGAAGGAAGAGGGGAGAGTTGATCAAAGAAGTTGGTTTGTGCTGCTATTGGTAGCGATGCTAACCCAGATGTTGAGTTATGCTACTACGAGCTCCAGGCTGTTTATGGTTAACATATGTGTAAAAAAGTTTTCTCAGATATTAGAATAATGTATTGCAAAGACTGAAAGATGCTTCACTGTCCCTTTTAACAATTGTTCATTATCTTCCGATTTGATTTAGATTTTATGTAAGATTCAGTTAATGGTATTAGCTCTAGCTAATATAGTAAACAGTAGATCATAACGGCTCATAAAAATGGGAAAGCGATGCAGTGTGTCACTGCATCCATCAAACACAATATAATTAAAAACAGCTCTGTTAAAGGAATAGTACACCCAAAACATGATTAGCCTTCCTTTTCTACTCACCCCCATGCTGAACAACACTCTGGAG
>NW_015151660.1:33654-39978 GCF_000732505.1 Cyprinodon variegatus
CTCCAGAGTGTTGTTCAGCATGGGGGTGAGTAGAAAAGGAAGGCTAATCATGTTTTGGGTGTACTATTCCTTTAATGTTAGCCCCATTCTACCTTCTGAAAACAGATCCATGCCGAGTTTGGACCGAGTTTGGATCAATTAACCCTTCTGAGCTTGGTTCTGTTTACCCATCATGCTAGCACGGTTTCTGCCTCCTAGTGACGAGCTATGGTACTACTGCTCTACTGTTGGTAAACAAGCAAACCAACATGGCAGCGCCTGTAACATTCAGGAAGTTTGCATAGAGGCATGTGAAGAAGGCAGTCCTTGGTGAATTTACTTGACAGAGTCGGGTTTTGGGAAGTGGATACGACAAACAATCAGGGCTTACAGACGCAGGAAACAACAACGGAAGATGAGGTTGATCACACTGCTAAGCAGAATCAACACTGGACATCGTGTCGCATGGTAGGGAACCTTACATTTTTATGAATGTCTGAAATTTCATGACTACGGAGGCTGACTTTAGGAGATGACGCTGTCTGTTTGTGCACTCTTTGTTATCTGAGAACCGAGCCAGAACTGAACAGAGAAAACAGAACAAATTTTAAGTAGTTATACGTTTTTTTATGTATCACAAAAAGTATAACTTTTTTTTAATTAATAGGAAAATTAAAGAAAATTTAGGCCGACATGTTCAGCTAATCCTGGATCCCTTTAAAGAGTCTGCATTGGTTGATCTCTACTATTTTAACGCTGATCTTCAATGTGGAGAAATGCACTACCTCAATAGAAAGTATCTTTAAGGATATAACCGCAGCCTCCTGTACGGATGGTAACCTCTGCTGCTTTTTGTTAGAAAGCACCGAACTCCTCTCAACACTCAATGAATCCATTTTTCATTCAGAGGCAGAGAGCCGGTCGACAGCGAGAAGCTACAGCTGAGAATTGGGGGGAAATAGGACACAGGAGGGGGGAAGTATTTACTTTGCATGATATATGGGCTGAGAATTTCCAACAGCACGAGATCACCTCACCCTGGAGGAAAGATTTTAAGAAGTAATGAGGAGATGGATTTTTCCTTTTTTTTCCCCTCCTCCAATTAATTCCTCCGCTCTACCTAATAGTTAAACAGATGAAGAGGTTTAGCACTAAGTGCAAATTCTACTAATGGCCTCCATTGCTGTTTATGTGCTCACACAGCAATATCTGCTAACAGCGCTCCTTTCCCTCTAGTAACAGGATGACTTGGATGAATTGAGACATCTAACCCCACCCTTCGCCAAACTGTTAGGGTTTCCGCCGCATTGCTTGTCAGTCATGTTCAGAGCTCTGCCTGCAGCCCCATCCTGACTATTGATTTGTATCTGTCTAAGAGGTGAAGGTGTCAACATGGCATTTCAGCTTTATTTAACCAGGGAGGAGAGTGCAGGCGGAGGTTCACCTACTCAAGAGTATGCTTTAAAGTCACCTTGGATAATTAAACCCCTAAAAGAGAGTTCTAGTTTATGAGGCAAAAGTTCTGTTAAAAGTTCATAAGCAGTTAATATCTGATCAATAGTACATGAATCTCTTGAAGTCTCCATTTAGCATAAATCCTGGTTAGTCAGTTTTAAAGGCTGACACTAATGGCTAGTATAACAAGCGCTAAAATTAAACTTCTTTAACTTAAATCTAAAAAAAACACCTTGAACTCAATAAAAGGAAGCATAACACTTTTGACAAGTTCGCAAGCGGTTAGTTTATTTAGACAAAAAACAATATTTTCAATACATGGTGAAAGAAAAGGATCTAGGAGGTGATGTCATTGATATCTATCCCAAACAAATATTTAGATAATGGAAAATGTACCATACAGTGTCTCTGTTCAGAGGTTAAATTGAAGACTACAGGTATTAAAGCAATTTAAGGAACAAAAATAAAGAAATATATAGCCTTATCTCTCCAAAAAGTTTTCTCTTAACTTTCTTTTCTTTTTTTTCCCTAAAGACTATGAAACAAAAATGTCCCAGAGGTTCAGTAATGGTAGTTAATGCACTCAAAACTAATGGTAGTTTTGATGCATTCAATTAATGTTGGAGAGTTAACTTAGCTTGGAATGACTAAGACAGATTTATTTGTCATTTTGTTTACACAAGTGAAAAACGAAAAGAAATTTCGTTTGGAACAGCTCTCTGGACAATTTCATCTTTTTAAAAGTGCAACCTTGAAAAATATAAAAAAAATATATATAAAAACAGTTATATAAACATATGACTGTAAAATATATAAAGAATATAGCCGCAGTAAAAAAAAAATTATAATCAAACATGCGTTAAATTTTTATCCAGGTCACATTTAAAAAGAGTAAACATCTTGTTTGACTCCAGCCCTCTAGATGGCAGTAACAAGCGTAATATAGGTCTGTTTACACAGGCGTAAAGGAGAGAGATTTGCAGCTAGTGTGTGGATCAATGCGTAGATAAGTGCATTGATTAGTACGTACGAGCTACAAGTCCGCTTTCCTTCATGCAGCAAGAAAATATTTAAAAAATTAACTTTAGACAAGAGGGTATTTAAGGCCATGAAAACAATCAAACGCTGGAGCCGCAGAGGAAGGCTTTCTCTGCCGTTCTAAGAAAGCGGACTGGATGCAGTTTCAGGTGTTACTATTTCTATAAACGTTCAGGAATTTTACCATTAGATCAATTAACACTAAAACTTTTAATTACATAGGCATATTTGGTAACTGAACTTTATGTTCAATAAAGACTCAAGTTTAACTCAGCGAGCTGCTCTCTTGATTTAACAAATTTAGATCAATAAAGAAAACTTTAAAAGTTTTTTTTTTTTTATTAGACCTTATCTACTATAATTTTTTGACAAAGGTTTTTTGCAGAGGAAATACATTTTTTGTAAAACAACAAAAAGCAGAAATGTTTGACTTTGTTTTAATGAATGTTTTATTTTTTAGGACTTATCATTTTGAAAGCAGAGCTGATTGTGAAAATTTGGCCAGCTCCAACCTCCTTGATCGGTGCATCTCTGATTGACCATTTTTACCCTTTCAGCAGAAGACTTTAATTCCCATTAACGTATTTCTAAAAAAGGCTAAATCACTTTAAGAAACATTACTTCTTACACAAACTTCTAAGAGAATTTGTGAACCAACAACTCGTTAGAGCTCAGCGGGAGCTACAAGTGAGCATACAGATGCAAATGGTGTTACTAAACAATAAGACATTGTGAGATTTTTAACGCCTTCTCTGACTGAGATTATCTCTTGGAGTCTGCTGTAGGCATCATCAGCCTCACCGCCAGCACTGAAGTGTGGAGCGCTAAGAAAAACATTGTTTTCCTCGCAGCCGCCAATAAAAACACAGCGTTTGAGCCTGCTCTCACTCTCTCAATTGGCTGCGGGACCCTGCCAAAAATATTAGGCTGATTGGCTGTTGCTAAGCAGTCTGCTCTCTGAGAGGGTGGAAGCTTTGGCGGCCTTCGCTCGGCCGACCCCCCCACCCTGGCAAGTTGCTCTCTGAATGTTAAAGTGATCTAAAAGTCACAGAGAGCACTGAGTTCATCTTCAAAGATAAAAAGATTTCATTCTGCGGGTGCGATCAAAGGCTTTGTGACCTCTTTTTATTCCAGATAAAGGATGAAGGGCAGTGGTGGTGGTGGTGGTGGTGGTGGTGGTGGTGGGGGGGAATCACTTATTTCAACAACTTAGGTATTATGATCTGAACAGAGAGAAGTGAGGATCAAAAAAAGTTAAACAAAACAAAGAGCCTTCCTGCATCATTTGGAGCTGAAGGCAATTTTATTTACCACATTTGGGCCCCGAGACGCTGCAGCTCTGCTCGCCTCCAAAGGGATGACATGCAGCCTGTGGGGCTGCTGCTGCTGCCGACCGAGACAGACGCACAGACGCTCAAGAGGCATCTGAATGGAAAACAGAGACAGAGGGAGGCTGCCAAAAGACTGCAGGCTGTTAGCGTCCTCGTCTGTAATGCTGTCAAAACGTCATAATGGTGCAGAGCAAAGCTCTCCTTCAAATCACA
The DNA here is from genome assembly GCF_000732505.1 of Cyprinodon variegatus. Classification (NCBI taxonomy): domain Eukaryota; kingdom Metazoa; phylum Chordata; class Actinopteri; order Cyprinodontiformes; family Cyprinodontidae; genus Cyprinodon; species Cyprinodon variegatus. Next base: position 37,671 of record NW_015151660.1, read on the forward strand.
AAGCCCACGGTGGAGCAGGGAGACAATTAGCCTCGCTCTCACCAGACTCTGCTCCTCAGAGACGCTAAGCCTCAGTCTGCACACGCCGGCAAAACTCAGCTAATGGTAAACACTCTCTCCATTGACAGAAACGAGCAGGATGTTTACAGAGCCAGTCTCCAAGGAGCACCAGCTCCTGAGCCAGACCAATCCTGAAAGCCTGCTGCTCCTCAGCAGCCAATGGAAACGCGGTTTTCCTCCTCAGCCAGCCAATGGACGAGCGGCTCTGCGGCTTGTGAGCCAACGGCGGGGCAGGGCTGCCTGTAACCATGCAACAGCAAGCAGCCTGCGCGCGTGTTGGAGCGTCGGGCTGTACTGCCGCTGAGGGGCTGGATGAAAATACGAGAGCGTGGGGAACACGTGGAGAGGAAGTTATGGATGTGGATCAGAGCTGGCCGCACCCAGCATCGGCAACACAGCCAGCTGCTGCAGCAGTGGACAGGTTTAACTGAGCAGCTGGAATCAGGGTAAACAGAACGGCTCAAAGAATGTAATGACAGCTAAGTTTATTCAGGAAGCTAAAACTTTGCATTCATCGATTACTGCATATATTTTACAAAAATACTTTTTCCATTCCTGCTACTTAACTCAGAGTTGCTTCCATCCTAGTTTAGTTTTTCTCCAATAGGAGAGAAGAAAAAGTTTAGTGGCAATTTTTACCTTGCTTGCCAGAACTGCCTAGAAATAGGTGTAGGAGGGGCAGCACAGATTTACTCTTTACTTCACTGAGCCCAACAAAAATTAGCAGCACTGAGGTCAAACTTTTAACCTATTTATGCCATTTTAAACCAGAGGTTCCCAAAATGTTCAGCCTGACAGAAATGACACTAATAAAGAAGATTAAGCAATTATATTCATTCTTTTTAAATACATTTTTTAAATAAGGTTCTGGGGTCCCCAGAGTTAAAGTTTCATTATGGCTTCAAAATGGGATGCTTCACTAATAATCTCAAATGATTTGTTTTCCATTTACTCTGGCTTTAAATGATGGATCTGTTTCTGCCTTTCTTCCTCATTGTGTCCTCCACCAGCTGATAACAACCTGCTTCCTTATCTCAAGCAGCAGCAGTGCAGCACAGAGCAAAGGGTGTGGTTGAAATAAAAAACTTGCTGCACTTTTTACTTGGAAAAAACATCATAAAAAAAAAATCCCCCCCACCACCTTGCACACCGTCCTCTCTCCTCCTGCAGCACGTGGTAAAATCCAAACTCTGTGGCGCCACGCTCCCGCCCGCTGATTGGCCAGGAGACGGCTCGGAGTGGAGGATGTGATTGGTTGTTGCTAAGCAGTGATGAGACGGTGAGAGTGAAAACAAGACAGCGTGGTCCTACTAACCATCAGCCCGCTGTGTTTTTATCCTCTCCCTCTCTCAGAGAATCACACCTTTTTGCCGCTGCCCCACCCATACTGCAGTGCTGAGATGTACCAAAATAACCACTGACCTAATAAAAGTCCCTCCGACTGATAATCCTGCTTAAGACCAGCGTTGCTTTACAAGCATGCTGACTGTCATCTACAGCTTCATGGTTAAAAACAGGCGGCTAAATGCAATCAGATGGGTCATAGAAGAAATGAGTTCAGTGGGTTCTATTACAACTCCTTAAAGGAGAGATTGATTATTGCGACCTGTTATTTTAAGGACAGAGTCTATTAATAAAACACACAACCTTCTTTAGATTCAGAAAGCAGAGGAGCGGAAAGTTAGGAAAAAATTAAAATAAAAGTCTCAACTTCATCTTACTGTAAGCAGACCCATGTGGCCACTGACCCGTCTTTCTGTTGCAATTGGCTGACAAGTAGCCTGGCTCGGCTGATTGGCTGTTGCTAAGCAGTGGGACTGTTGGAAGCCGGCTCCCGGGCGAAGCGGCCCAGAAGAGCCATAGCTGCTAAAGAGCCCTGGGGGGGGCCAAGACATGGATGTCACTGTAGGGGGTTACAGGAGGAGGGGGTGGGGGTGGACCGTCCTCTCTGGTCTCACCTGCTGGTGCTCCCTAAGGTTCTCCAGAGCCCAGTGGAGCAACCAACCCCCACCCCACCCCCCCGACGAGTCGAAGCCTCAACCCTGAGCGACTGGCACACAAACACAGGTTCAAAACACACACAGGTGTGAAACGCAAAGATGGAGGAGAACGGTGGGCTGACAGCTGACAGGCGGCACCAGAGCGCCGCGCGTCACCATCTGAGGGCCGGATCAAAGCAGACAACTAGAATATTTATAGATTACAGGATACATTGTTGGTGGGGTGAGTCTGTGTTTGTCTGTATTTG
>NW_015151660.1:40637-141639 GCF_000732505.1 Cyprinodon variegatus
GACTCTAAATGATTTCTAAATATTGGACATGTGACATAACTGATATTAAATAAAATTATATTACTATACATACTGATGCTGAATTATCGTCCATGTCTAACTCTAGGTTACTGTTTTCATTCTAAATCTCAGAAATCCACATTTCTTTTTAGAGTTCGCCCAAGTTTGAACTGCAAAAAATCAGTTAATTTTTCCTGAAATTTGTGTATTTTCTTTGATTTCAAAGAAAAATGACTAATCATCTTATTTTAAGGAAAACAAACTACATAATCCACCAGCGATCATCTTATTTAACAGCTCAAATTAAGAGCAAACATCCTTTTTTTAAAGTACCGTTACATTGTTTGTAGACCAGTTCTTGCAGTTTGGGAAAATACAGCTTTCTGAGCACCAATTTGTCTAAAACTAAAGTTTATCTATAGATTAATTATTACTAATGCTTTGGTTCATTATGAAGATTAAGAGGTATGAAAGATAGGACAATGTGTCCGGTAACAAAACTTCAAATGTCAAGCTAAATATGACGATAGAAACCAAACCAAAACGGGATCGCTGCGGTATGACAATGTTTCACATGTTGTTTTCTGACTTAAAAAAAAAAAGCTTATTGCCACAATATGATTTTTAAAACCTTGCAATTGGAAAATGAAACATGAAAGGTAAAAACAAGCTATCCTATTGTTTGGAGACACTGTGATATAATGAAACTGCCCTGAAAAAACAGGTTGAGCTCTCCTGACACTGAGAAAAAGAAACCGCTGCAAGAAACAAGAAAACAAGCTTGAGATAATGACACCACTGCAACATTAGTTTTAATCTTACTTATCAGATAACGCTGATATAATTTAAAATGAAAATAGTTTAAGGTCTGATCACCTTGAGATGGTCCATAAACCTTTTCATGTCATTGATGAATCAAGTTCCTCAGCTCTGTGATCTTCTAAAGCATGCAAACCACTTTGGAGAACCAAGGCAGTGTTTTTTTTGTTTTGTTTTTTAGCTTGCAGCACTAAATTGAGTAACGTGAAAGAGATTTGAAGTATTTTCTATCCATCCATCCATTTTCTTACACGCTTATCCCTGCTGGGGTCACGAGGGGTGCTGGTGCTCATCTCCAGCTGTCTACGGGCGAGAGGCGGGGTACACCCTGGACAGGTCAAGTATTTTCCAATACTGGACATTTTTCCAATACTTTTCAATAAAGCATATTGACAGACGAAAAAAAAAACTTTTTTATTTTAAATGCAATTTTTTAATAGCGCTGAAACAATGAATTGGTTTAATCTTGGTTAACTTATTATTGAAATAATCATCAACTAATTTAGTAATCCATTAATTGTTTACCGGTGTAGAGACAATAAAACATACCTTTAGTTGACAGAGCAACCCACTTTGAGCAGCAATTATACCAACATTGTAAAAAAAATATGTAAACATTTTGCATTTAAAATAAAAAAAAAATTTTCATCTGTCAATATGCGCTACCCAGAACTCCTCAAGCTAAAAAGTTTTAGTTTCACCTGGTTTAATTTTGCAAAAAAATCTTCTTTATGGAACCTTTGGCAATCCGATTATTAATTACATACATTTTTTTTTTTACAGTTTTGATATAATTATCGCTCTAAGTTGGTCGCTCTGTCAGTTTAAAGGTTTGTTTTAGAGTCTCTATACTCAAATTAACGATTATTCAATTACTAAATTAATTGATAATTTCAATTAATCGATTAATCACAATTAATCCGATTAATTGTTTCAGTTCTAATCAACAAACACAGATTTTTTAGGCTGATACTGATTATTTTCACATCAGTCTAATGGATTCCTGATATGTGCTGCCAATATGTTTGAGCATTCAGTTTTATATAGAATACATACCTGATCTCAAGGAGTTGCTGCTGAATGCAGTGGTTCCTCATTTTTTTCTTGTTACAAGTTTTTTCTCCCACTCAATCTCAAACCCTGCTCTAACTTTTTGAAAAGTTAAAAAAGAAAGGTCAAGATCAAAACACTCACTTTAAAGTAAGTTTAAACTGCTAAAACTACAAACTTTAAAGTGCAGCTGTGACCCAGCACAGTGATTCCCATTTTGGGAAATCGGCCAATATATGTGAGAGAAAATAAATCGTAATATCAGCCAGAACTTAAGACTGGCTGGTGTATCGATCGATCTGTAGTTTAAATGCCATTATCTAACAGATGAGACACTGGAAATGTGACAATAAAGTAGTTATGCACCTATCTGATATTTTTATCGGTATCGGTCCAGATCGGTGACAACTGACTCGATATAGGGGCCGATCTATTAATTCCAACTCTATGCTATGCTCAGCCATAATGCGGCAGCGCAACAACACAACACTGTCATATTAACTATAACACCACCAACTTAATGAAACACCTCCAGAAATTTCATACCAAGGAACACGCTGAGATTATCAGACTCGGCAAACAAAAAGGAAGCAGCTAACTTTGATGGAAGCAAAGGAAAGAAGTGAAATTTTTCCATGTAACAGTATACAGGCCAAAAAAAATCCCATGATACTTGATTATGATAATGACACTTTTGCTTACATGTTGACCAAGTCAGAGAACTTTTGGTTTACGATTTTGTGCAGTTGTTAAATAAATGAGTCATAACATTTATATTTGGGTTGTTTCCTATTTTTTTTTAAGAAAAGGGAAGTCAAATGATATGCACAGAAGAATGATCCCAGTTTTTTTCACACAATAAAACAATTTTTTAGCTAATAATTCAGTGCCGTTTTTGGTACCGGTATCGGATCAGAATCGGTCGACATTAAACTTCAAATATCGGTATTGCATTGGAGGTGAAAAAAGTGGGTCAGTGCATCCCTACAATAAACAACCTGGAGATTTCATCATCTCGAGATAGAGAGAAGAAAGATGCAATCTCTTCAAAAGCTCAAACTTTTTTTTCATGGTGATATAATGAAAATGACACTGTGGCAAAACAAACTAATATATAAAGTTGAGATGATTACAAAATCAAACTTTAACTGTAACAATGGTTTTCTTTATCTTGAAATGATAAGATAGTAAAGGTTTTTTCAAGGACACCAGCTTTACGTATTAGAAACAAATTTCCAGCAACAGAAGGAGATTTATTCTATTAAACAGGACTTTGAAACTTATGATAAAGTATCTTATTTCTCTCATGTTTGGATTATTTTATAAAAAGGAATGAGGGCATGACATTCGACTAGAGACGGACCGATACATCGGCAGGCCGATAATAGCCTGTTTCTTATATCAGCACCAACTGATACCTGCTTAGCGCATTCAGCAGTTATGCCTTAAGATCAGATGAAGCGCATGCATTAGTCTTCCCTCCATTTTTCATCCATTGATGTTTTGTCTGATTTGTTAGCAAACCATTTTTTTTTTTTTTTTGGTTAAACTGGGATTTTTTCCCCACATTTTTTTTTTATTATTGTATCATTTCTATCATGAAACAGAAAATGAGAAAAGAATATCCGCCTCAAGAATTTGCCCCTCAAAAAACTAAATGAATAAAAATCAGCAGCACATATCGGGGATAGGTTAAACTGATGTCAAAATAATCAGCATCCACCTTGGAAAAACAGAATCAGTGAATTTCTATATTTGAGTTTTAGAGAAACATTCAGATTATATCCCTTCATAGGTGTGTGACGCTAAACAGTAAAAGAATAGGGAGGTAAAAATTGTTAACCTCTTTAACTCAAAATGAAGTGTAAATCTGCTTCAACTGTTGGGATTTAATAAACAGTGTAAAATTTGGCAGCCATGCATGTAACTTTTACTCTATATGGTTTCGATTACCTATCAGTCCCTGAGAGGTCTTCTTAATTTTGACACCAATATGGAGTAAAATTAACTTTAAATAAATCTAACACTAGCTATAGAGTAAATATTACACTGATTTGGAGTGGCACCAAATGTTATCTGAAACATAGTTATATTCAACTCTGTACGTGTTAAAGTAACACTTGTTTTTTTTTTATTGTGTAGTTAATAATAGAGATCCATTTTTCCGATACCAATACATGGGCGGGGCGTATTTGCCGATATCAATACGATACCACTGTTGAATGAATTGACATGCAAGTAAAGGCAGCATAAACATTGCCTAAAAAGGAAGACATTTAACAGATATAAAGATTAGCTGCTGTAACCAGTCTTGAAATAAAAAAAATTAAAGCGACTCGATCTCTGTAACTGTATGGCTGTGTTTAATATACATAAAATAGAAAAGAACATAAGGCGGCATTCATCGGATTTCAGATCCGATCTAATCTAATTAGTCAATATCCGACCTGATAACTAATCAGATCGGTGCATCTCTAGCTAATAATAGTAATAGAGCTTAGATAACATTAAAAATAAAACCTAAATACCGCGAAAAAAAAACAAAAAAACACAACACACTTTGGAACTTCAATTTCAAAAGAGTTTGAAAATCTTAAGAAAATTGAGAATTTAAGTCGGAAAAATGAATAGACTGAAATGATGTAGAAAGACTTAAGTCCAATAAAAAATGAAGGTTAATAAAACATAATTTTTATTCAAAGGAAAGATTTAATTGGGCTGAAGCCAGATGAGCTCCTGAAAAACCAACATGTTATTCCTGGTGCCAAAAAGAGAAGCCAGCAGAGACTCGGTGCGCCCCGGTTTCCAGACAGGTGGAAACACTGCCTGCCGTATGCAGCAGACTATATACCCGAGGGGTGACATTAAAAAGCAATGTGTATGTATGAGAGCGTCGGGAAAGAAGCAAAGGGTAAGATGTGAGCGAGACTAAACTCAAAGAGCGAGAGATAAAGAGAATAATTTCAAGGGGAGATTGAATCCAACAGAGACATGCAGATGGAGGAGGTGCAAACAGGCTTTACATGTTCAGAAAAAAAAAAAAATCATGATTTGAGTTTTTAAATATTTTTTCAAAAAAGTATTCACCCCATAGATTTCTCTTTTTTTGTTTTGTAAAAAAGGCAAAATTTCTCCTTTTTACAACAAAACTTTTCGAAAACTTCATCATATTCACGGTAAAGTTGAAATAGAAGCAAAGAGATTGAGAAAGAGAATAAATTAAGGAAAAGGTGCGACAGAAAAAAATAAAGGAAGACAGGAGGTGAAGGTGAGGAGGGTGACCAACACCCAGATGATGCTCAGGAGCTCTGCTGCAGCTGCAGATGACAGACAGGGGAGCAGTTGGCTTCTTACTGGGCAAACTGCACTGGCTGTTAGTTTGAGCTTCTAGATGATGAGCAGCGGCAGCCTTCATCAGAGCTGCAACACTTTCGCTTTAAAACAACTTCTGCTTTGTCGGCGCTATGCAGAAAATAACTTGCTTTGTAGAAAAAAAAAACACAAAAAAGGAAAAAAGGATCTTCTTCTTTTCCATAGTTGAATCATTTCTAATTAAAATCCCTTGTGGTTCCAGACAGGAGCTGGGCTGAGCTGGACCCTCAGCACAGCCCCCTCAGGAGCTCCTGCCTGTGAGAAAGCAGAACTCATGAGGTTCTACAAGGAACCGGATCTAATGTAGCAGCTACGTTTGTGTTTTGTTTATCTCAGAAGAAATTCTTCGTTATCACTAAATAACACGCAACAAAATCACAAACGCATCTTTATTTGCACTTTATTAAACAATCAACACATAAGTTAAAACAAGAAATATAATAAGTTGGCTTTAAATTTGTTCAGGGTTACAAAAAAACATTCAAGCCAACTAAAATTAGCAGGTTTTAAAGGTGCTTGTTTTCGTTTGTTCTACTTTTGTTAGTCTATGAAAGGCAGAGGAGCAAAAAGGTCTGTTTGACTGGAAAACTACTACATTCAGCCACTTATTCATTTATATTTATGCTTAAGAAGTTTATAAATATCAAACTTATCAATAAAATGTTAGTCTGAGATAAATAATCTGATTAAGCTGAATAATCGATGGCTATGTTTTGATAATCGAATCGTATTTCAGCGTAGGGGGCTGCTAAACTCAAAGGAAATTCTTTGGCCCTCTGACTAACATCTGGAATCCCTCCACAGGAGCTCTGCCCAGCATGTTTCAATACATGTTGGTTACATCAAAATTACACTGAAAAGAGGCGGATACTCTGACCTTTAATGAGCATAGTTGCAGAGAAAACTGCATTTTTATACAAATTTACCCCCTTATTTGCAGATATATGTGAGAAAAGCGCAGTGAAAACCCGAACCCCTCGCCCTTCAGGCTCCATCATCAACCCTGAGTGCTTGCTGGCAGCTGAAAACCAGCGCTACCGCTGACCAGGCTCAGAGGGATTCCCAAACAGCTGATCTGTCAAGCTGAACTAAACGATGGTCAAAGTGTTTGTTTTTTCTACCCAATAAAACACCTTGTTGCTGCGCCGTCTAACCACAGCTGCAGGTGGATCCGGGCAACGTCTCTGGCTCATTCTGATAGTTCTTATATTAAGGGAAGATATCAATGATCAACTCCAACATGGAGAAAAAAAAGACATAAAATAATTGTTCTAACATGGAATTAGGGCTGGGCATATGTTTCCCTCCCTGATTATTTTTTTTCACTTAAGTTTCACAATAAAAACTACAAAAACAGCTTTCTTAGAAAAATTTGCTTTGATTTTAATCTTCCCCTTCGGCAGGTGACCGTAATTTAAAGGGCAATGAAATCCAAGCAGTGAAACGTGCTTGTTAAATAATCCTGTTTCACAGTAATGAAAATATGAAACACTAAATGCTTGCAGTTGGTGGCATCACATAGTGAGCTAGTTTATCAGTTATCTGGAGACAGAAGAAGAGAAAGTGATGAACTGATTTCACTCTGAGCTACAGAAGCCAAAGAAATTGATTGAAAAAAAAAAAAAAAAAAAAAAAATCCAGATTTTCGACAAATTAAATTTCAGGAACACAAAAATGAAATACCAATCAATTACTCATTCAATTAATCAATCAGTCACATTATTTTGGTAAATTGTCCACATTAAACATGGGAAACAACAACAACAACAACAACAAAAAACAACAATAAACAAACCTCCAATTTACCAAGAAAGGAATAAGCAAAAGCAAACCTTATTCTCATCTACCCTGTTTTTATACCTTACAACCTACCAGGATATTGATGCCTATTTAAATCTACATAAGAGCGTAAGATGTTATCATTTCACATGTTAAAGCTCTTTTAAATTTCACCAAAAAACCACATAACTTCATCATTCAATTCATTCTAGTTTCAAACCAATAACTGAAACAAATCTAGACTTTACATCGATAAACTTGATTAATTACTTGGTTAATTAAAGCCCTACATGAAATACCAACAATTTCTCCATCAAATATTGTTTCTTTACATGCAGGTTTGCTATTAATTTAAATTGGGCAATAAAGTTTTTTTATATATATATTCCAACATTTTGTTAACATACAAAATGTTAATTTGCTAAAAGAATCCTTTCAGATCGATCAAACGTTACTAACAGATTAATCAATTAGTTAATTCATCAATAGGTGCAGCCCTCAAAAACATTTTTTTAATAGATATATTAATGTTATTATTTTTACTGGAACATTTTACTGAAGGTTTTAATAAACTGGGAATTTCTGATGAGTCTAGCCTGGCTTTAAAAAGAGTTTCAAGATAAATAAAAAGTCAGACCAACTTTGGTAAAAGGACTGTAATATAAAATATGAACTAGCAACCACTCAAAGAGACACAACCAGCAAGCTGTGGATTTTACCACCAAGCTGGATCCAGCTCTAATTAATGCAGACATTATGGTCAGAAACTGCGCTGGAAATCTTCAAAAGGCTCTATCAGCTCTCCATAAAGCGTTCCTCTTTGATAACTTCAGCCTAACTCCACAATGAAAGATTAACAGAATATTACAGAGAATAATTTAATGTGGGACGTTTTACATTTCCAGCCCCCCAAACAGAGCCCCGTTGATAACCATGAGGTTATACCCCAACCTAACATAACTGCAGTGGTTTGTAGAAAATAAATAAATACCATAATAAGAACGAACACACTGCACCAAACACCTACAGTGGGCGTTGAACCTTCTGTTTACCAAGGAAGCCTGAATCGATGCTGCACCCAGACGGCAGCAGCTGTGGTCTGACTTAAAACAGACAACTCTACATTCATAGCTTCATGGAGATCTTCACAGGTGAGGCAGTAAGAAGTGCTTCTAACAGCCAAAGAAGTTTCTATCCTGACGGATTGTTGCAAACAGCTTTAATGCGGTCCTTTTTATCTGAGCTGCAAACCCTAAGCTCTGCAGCAGTCAGTACTTTCTGCAAAAGTCCAGATGAACTGTTATTCATACCACAAACAGACTCTTCCTCACCTATAAGCAGCTGACAGGAAACTATTGACAGCGCTGCATGAAAAGGATATTGGCTCTGTTGTCAAGTGAAGAGGAAGGTTTCCTCCTCACTTGACAACAGTGAGTTATGGTAGGAATAAAAAAGGGAAAACTTAGGGGATGGGCTTATTTCAGAGAAAAACTTTTAAAGTATAAGCAAAGTAATAATAATGCCACATTTCTATAACTCTGATGAGCTTAATATGTTATTGAAACTGTCACTTCTTGAGTTTAATCGTGGGAGTACAGAAATTGAAGCTTAAATGAACCCTTTTCTCCTTTTGGCTCCTTCTTTAGACCAATTTTAGATAAAGTCTATATCTTAACTACATGTAAAGGATGTATTTAATGGATTGCCCTCAAATTTATATCAAGTACAGTTTGCAGTTATTTATTAATGTTATTAATTCGACATAATGACCTAATGTATGTATTTATTTTTCCACTGACATGTATGTAGAGGAATAAATGATGGTTTATTTGCTAATGGCAATGTTGGCAGTCCATAGACACACTTTCAGCTGCAAACATGCAGCCAGCAGGAACAACTTTCCGTTTCAAGTTCGTGGAGGAAAGTATGCAGCGTGTTGCCCTGATATGAAACACTTAAAAAACCCAAAACAACCCATCTGTTATAACATGCTCATGTATAAGGAATAAAAACCGGATATAGAGTTATATTTGGGGCTATTTTAGCTCCAATTCACCTGAGCCTATTATCGGACACATGTTGTTCATCTCTGACAGTTTCTTTATAGACATTTTGTAAATATAGTTTATTAATATTTAGTCATTTAGCAGTTACTTTTTTAAAATTGACAGGATTATAAAGTGAAACTGTGATTTAAAAGGAAGTTACAGATACGAAAACAGTTACTTATGTTTAGCATAAAGGTCGACTAATAACCCAGCAATATCAAACAATAATACTTTTTTTTTAAAATAAATGAACATTTTCAGTAGATTTTTTTGGTGTAAACATGAAAAGGCTACGTGTCATATTCCAAGTCGCATATGTTTCCAGTGTCCGATAATGGGTGTCGGGTGTTTATCTCACCTTGTAGGTCGAACATTTCCGTCCGGTTCTCCCCGGGGTTCGTCGGCCTCTCCTGCCGACCAGTTCTCGTCGTCCTCCACGATAACGTCCGCTCCAGACACCTGGCTGCCCGGGTTCTCCAAGCCGCGCACCTCCGCGGCTTCCTGTAGCCCCGAGGTCGCCGTCGACACTCGGCTTTCGGAGCGCGGCTCCAGACCGATGGCGGAGCCCTGAGTCTGGGTAAACCCGGGAACGATGAGCGCCTCCAGCAGCAGCAGGAGCACCAGGGAAATGCTCACGCTTCCAAAGTGAAGCCCTCTTTCCATTTGTAAGACTGGCACATTAGTAAAGTAGGAGATTTACATGCCACTAAGCAGGTAAATCGGAACATTAAAATAAACAAAGTGTAAAAAAACAAACTGAAACTATATTAATATATATATAAATCGCTGTCTGGAAATATGCTCCACTTGGATGTGCTCTTTAAGTAAACATAAACAGCCTCTGGGACACCATGTTATTCGCTTTATACTAGCCCGGACTTGCCTTAGTTACCTTAAATCCCGCCTCGTTTCTAAACTAGGATTGGATAATGAAATTCGCTTTAATCTTCTCATTTATTTCATCATTCTCCCATTGCACACGTTTCTGACAGTCACGCATCCTCGCACACTAAGCAGAATCTGATTGGAGCAGCGATATGTCAATCAAAGAGGCAGGCTCGTTGCGTACCAGCCCCCCAAACAGTGGCCGCTATTGGCTGGCTTCGCTGTCTGTCACGTAGACGTTGAGCTGACGCAAGGGTCGGGGGTTGGTCAGCTGTTTGCTGTTCTGGTGAATAGTGATGCCGAGATGCTATTGGTTGATTCAGACGTAAAGCCTGCGCTGGATTGGTTAACTCAGAAGTCAATCATACCGGTTGTCAAGACTGGTCAACATGAATTCTTCAACGTGGCTTCAAGCTAAAGCGGTACAGTTCCTGTTCCTGGTCACGAGTTCTTTCTCACTGTACATCATCAGAGCGCAGTAAAATAAAACCTGCACTTCTCCACCGTCCCTTAATCAATGTGTCAGGAATGCTCTCAGCTCTTCGAGTGACTTTGTGAAGTTACTGTATATCTAAAATTCTGACTACTTAACAAGAGTTCATATTTTTCTAGCGCCCCCTCCTGTTCACAGCGGGGTATTTATTCTAAAGCTGCTAGCCAGACTTTATTGGTCATGCATTGATTTTTAAAATCCCATTTGATGTAAATAATAATCCAGACAAATCTCATTTTCTAAAGTAAAAAAACAAAACAAAAAACTTTTCCGAAATTGATTTTAATAACCGGATTCATGTAATCTGGAAGGTTTTATTAACCCAAAGATGTAGAAAGTATTACATAATTATTTAGGCTGATACAAAAACAAATGTTAAAAAAAGGCAATAAATGCCTCAGCAATTTAAATGGTTTTATCATTGTTTATTTCAAACCCAGGAAAAAAAGAAAAAATAATCAGCAAATCTGCATAAAAGAAAAAAAAACACTCCTGGAACACAATTTTTTCTTTTTTACAACTTTTATTTTCTTCAGTATTGGAGCACATGCTATGTTCTGCAATATGCAACTCTAATAAAACAAACATGAGTAATGATTTGGTCCTTTATGGGTTCAATACTGTAACTACATAAAAAAATAACAGACCTATTCACAGTAAAATGGCTAGAAAGGAAAATATGCTGGTGCAAAGACAGTCATGCACAGTGTGACCCATTCTGTTTTTAGAAGATGCCTTTTCAGTTCAGAAAGTTTATTTTTATTATTATAACAAAGGTGCAACTTTCAATAGAGTAAATATGGTGGCGTGTTATCATTAGCCACTGCCATCACTGGGCTTTGTTTTAGAAATGAGCTTATGGCACAAGATTTCCTGCATTCAGACACCTTCTGTTTGCAGAAAATTGTGTGTATGTATATATATATATATATATATATATAATTTATATATGACAGGCACAAAAATGCACATATTCCATTACAGAATGATATTCTGGTTAGAGGTTTGCATGCATCCTGCAGTCTACTAGAAGAATTTGTAAAAACGAGGAACAAACAATCACCCTTTAAATTCTTGCACATTGACAAACTTAAATGTTATGCTCAGATTTATATTCTGATCTAACCAGTGTTCGATGAAAAATCATCACTATCCTGAAGTTTTTATTTAGTTGCATTAGTTCAGGATCTTAGACTCTTCTTAAAATCTGAACAGCAGTTCTTTTTGTACTTATAATTAGTGTTACACACTAAACATGCATTTATGGGTTTCTGATTTAATATTTCAAAAGGCACATCTTTATTTATTCTGTAAATTTCTGCAGCTATTCTGTCAATAACTACATCTGATCTGCAGGTGTAGGATTTTCCTCATCAGGCACTTAGAAAATAAAAAGATCAGAGGCACCACCCATCTGAATGTACCAAGTTTGGAAACTTCTTTTGCAAGGAAAGCAGTCTGCCTTTAGCCTTTTCCAGAGTCAGGGGTTGGGTTGTGATCCTGGCACTTGTGGCTGAAATTTTATCGGTGAAAGGAGGATCGAGCGAGGGGACTCATCAGTTGACGGGAGCCTTCCGAACTTTCACGCTGCCATCTTCCATCCCAAAGTACGCTTGCTGAGCCATGTTGACAAAGAGCCCTGTCTCCACCACACCTATATACACACACAGAGCATCTTATGCCTTCAAAAACATATTCTACATTTATTCTGTGTTTGAAGCATTTCTTTTTTTTCTTTCAGAATGGTGATTCACAAATTCGTGAAGCTATCTCCTCACCAGGAATCATCTTGATTGCAGTGTTGACCTCCTTCCAGTTATGGGTATGCTCAAACTTCCAGTCCAAAATAAAGTTGCTGTTATCAGTGACGACAGGACCCTACAGCCACAAAGACACCACTCTGTTGGTTCTGGAGGCTTTCAGTAGGAGGGGTGAGGTTACAAATGAGGTAACTAGACATCTAGGTAAAGGAAACAGTTCAGTCTGCTGCAGTTTATAAAGAGAATCTACTCTTAAGAGTCGTTACGTGGAACTAAATCGCCTTCCTGAGGTCGCTGGGTGTGTCAGCGCTCAGCCACAGCGGTGCCACAAGAAGCACAGCTGTCCCAGAACAGAGCAGCTGAAACGCCACGCTTTAATATGTTCAAATGTTCAAAGGTAAAGTAGGGCTGAACCTACCGTTGCTTTAATAATCAATTGATTTCTTTTTATGATTAATAATCAAACAGCAAAAGTTTAATTAAAGAGGATTTCTAACTCATTTAAATCAAGTGAAGCTAACAACAAACACCTGAGTAGTTCTGGATAGATTATACTAATTTACAGTGTTTAGAACATTAGTAAATTACTGCTCTGAATAAGTCGCTCCTTCAGCTAATAGTATGTGTCAGAGTCTGTATACTCTAACATTTAACCAAGTACTAAATTAGTTGACAGTTATTTTAATAATCTATAAATCCAATTAAATGTTTCAGCCCTAAAGCAAACCCTTCGGTTTATAAGCAGGACAACATTTAGATCCAAATGATCCAACAAAAAAAAAACAGAAATATTACAAACAGAAAAACCAACAAGTTGATTTAAAACAGAAGGAACAGGAAGGATGATAACTGCTGCCTGAGTTTTCTGTTTGCTTCCCAAATCAGTTTCTATGGTTCCATGGACATTTGGAGAAAATCAGTCTCCTGGTTATGTTGAACTATTTTTGTTATTCTATCAAATCATAAAAAAGGTACAGGAGCTGGCTTCTGCACCAACATTGCAGAAAAGTTTTGTTTTAAGTAAAAGCATTTTATCACCATCCCCAGACGTAAGCGCTGCGCTCGGTTCCTGATATAAAGTTATTGCATAACATCACATCATTCCTGTGCTGGTATTGAATATAACAGGGGACATGTTTACCTTATTTAGTTGCTGGAATGATTGTTTAATATTTAGTAAATCACCAGCCTCCCAGACCCTTTGCTGTGGACCTGCTGTTACCCCTGGCAACCCCATAGCATTTCTTGTCAAGGTCTTGCTGTCGGCATTTTACAATAAAAGCACAGGTGAAACTTAACATCACGGACTAATGCTAAATTGTTCTCTATTACCAGCTTTTTAATCATGTTGGTTCATCCAGACGCAGCTTTAATCGTTTGGATTCGGTGGGACTTCCTTGTAAATCTACCCGAGCAGTAAGCAGTGATACTGGGCAGAAGGCAGTGACAGACCAGGCTCTGTGCTGGCTCTAAGCGATCACGATTAACAATCCCGCTAGGAATAAATTAAAACGGCTTTTTTTTTTTTAAACCTCAAGAGAATTGCTTATTTCTACCTTTTTAACATTATTTTCCCTGTTTTTCTATTTTCTCTCTCTTCTGTTTTAAGTGAAAAAAGCCTCACCTCCATTCTGTCCCTGATTGGCTGCTGTGCCGCAATTTCATAGAAAAGTTTAGCTCGTTTCATCTTCAGCGATCACCGCTCCTCTCTCTCTGCGGTGCTTCTGTTTGACAACACCTCAGCTCTATCAAGTAGCGCGAGGTGAGGACGGAGTCGTGAACACTCTCATTGTGTAGGATTCACTGCTGGCTGCTTTACGGCCCTTCCCCGTGCGGTTTGTAAAAAGACACCATCACGAAGTGATCATGTACAACTTTGTAACTCCTGCCTCAGGTTGTTATAGTAAATGTACACAGAATGGATCCATTTACTAAGAAATTGACCAAAATATATCAGTAAGACGCTGTGATATTTCTGAAAAACCCTGTATGCAACCAAAGTAAGCTACTAGCTACGTTTATATGTCCAAAACTTCTCAGATCCGATCAGAAACTTGGTTGGTTGGAAGTTAAAAATCCCTTTTTAAATGGACTCTAGATAAAATGATCCGATCATGATGTGTGTACATGTGTGTTTCACCCTTTTGGTTTTTCATGGTGATTTTAGTAAAGCGTTGCCTCATGCTGAAGCTGCTTTGCTACAGGGGTACAGGACAGGATGGCAGGATCATCCGTTGATTATATTTAGAGCCACCTCCTCCACCAAGGAGGTGGAAGAGGTTATCTTTCAGAAATGTATTTCTGATCAGACCGAATCAGATTCAAATCTTCAGTCTGACATGTTTATATTAAAAAAATTTTTATCTGATCGGGCCTTTAATCAGATTATTTGTGTCCATCACACATCATCGATCGATGTATCGACACACAGAATGCAGTACACGAGTAAGGGGGGGTTTAGTTTCATTAATAAAGACCCCTAGAAATCTGGAAAGAAAAAACAAAAAGAACAGACAACGTAAATCTAGAAATCAGCTATAAAGTCAAAGATGGTTCGTACTCACTGCTTTACTGACTGCCATCCTTAAACTAACTTCGCCTCCAAAGTGTTTGGCTATCGTCATGGAGACGGGGACATACGCCATGGGAATAACCTCGATGGGAACGCCTTTCTTCCACTGCTGACCGAGAGCATCAGAGTCCTTTCTGAGAGACAAACAATCTTTTCTGTAAGTCAAAGTAATTTCTTTATAAAACTAGCAAATTCAAACTCCTGTTGACAGCTAATGCAGACCTGTAGTCAGCGATGACCACGAAAAATTTAGAGCAGCCGGCGACAATCTTCTCCTGGGTAAGACAGCCGCTACAGAACAGAGAGAATGAGTTAGGATCACCAGCTGGCTTAAACCGAGCCGTCTGCGTTAAAACCTACTCACCCACCACCTTTTATCAGCGTCAGCTCTGAGTCTACTTCATCTGCGCCGTCAATCGCCACGTCCAGCTGAGCGGTGTGGACATAAAGCACAGATCAGGCGTACGCATGGAAACAACCAGCTGTTATGTCTATGGAGTAATTAAGAGCAGACAGGGTCTGTAACCGCGACCCGTTCTCCGAGCACACTCATCATACCTCAGGGTGTCTCTCCAGATCTGACAGCATGAGGCCGTGCTTCAAAATCAGCTGTCGGGCCTGCGAGGGGAGAGAGTGCAGAGATGGAGAAATGGGCGGAACACCAGAGAAAATACATGCAGTTACAGGTGAAAAAGATACCGTTAATTGAAACAAGAAACAACATTTTCTCACTCTTAAAATCATTACAGGAAGCAGAAGAAAAGAGTAGAGATGCTAATCAGGTCCCATTTAGCAGAGGGATACAGCTGGTTTATATGTTGGAGTTAAAATGTTATTGAACCATGATGGACAGTAAAACAGGCTCAGAGGCTGAAACAAGTTCTGACCTGGATAACTGGTTCCTATAGAACCTAAAACAGGTCTGCTCATGTTCCACCATGATGCTTTAACAGACCATCTGGGCCAGTTTACCTCAGAGTTCTGCTTTCTGCCAAACATTCACTTAAGCTAATCGATTAATCAGCCCATCGTTTGTTTCTAAGTAAAAGCAAAATTATTTCAGGTGAAAGTAAAAAGAGACCTTTAGGAGTTCTGGTTAGAGTTTATTAATGAACAAAATTTCACCTTAGTCGCAATTTTCTTTTCTTTTTTTTAAACATTTTTGGCATAATTATGTCTTTGAAAGGGTCGTTATTTCAGCCAATGGTGTGTTTTAGTCTCTTCACTCCAGTTACTGATTAATTGATGACTCAATTAGATAATTCAATAATCAACCTGAATTGTGTTGAGCCTTTATTCACGAACCAAAGCAAATCAATGGATTCATGTGTTCTAGTGACTGATGGCCACCGATGACTTAAAGCCTGAGCGTTGAAACTGCTTCTAAAAACGTCTGAAAGAACAGTTAACTCTCAGTAACCAAACCGGTTCCAGTCTGACAGCATGATGGGATGCCATCTTAGCTATGAAGCCGGTTGGGAAATGTCTTCACTGCTTAACGTTGGAACTCAGCCACAGAGTGGTAGAGCAGGGTCATAACCCAGAGGGGGGGGGTCAGTGGATGATGAGGCTCAGAGTCAACAGGTGAAAGAAACCTGTTGAATAAACAGCTGACTTTTAAACTTTAGTGGACATTAAGACCATCTCTAGATCAGTTCATAGAGCTTCATGGACTGTTTCTTTCTATCACAGAAACCAATACAAGGTGTCTGATTGGTGTAAACTGAACCTTAGAGCCTCTGCCTGTTCACAGGAGTCAATCTGCCCCTCTGTCTGAGATCTAAGAGAAGTCAGTGTTTGTAAGCTAGCATAGAAACAAAACCAACATGACTGATGGATCATGTCTAAGGTTTGATGCAGAGGCAGTAAGCCGTTCATCAGGCTCCTCCCCCTTAGCTCCAGAGAAATGAACTCCTCATGCTTTATAACACAGCGTCTGAGGAGAGGTCCATGGAGACGTATAGTGACCCTGACGGACCTGCGTTTGCAACATGGCTGCACTCCCCAAACCCACCACTAGGATGCATTAATTCACTACAAACCAGTGCTGTCAGTCTACACTAGCTATCTATAATAAGCTCTGATCTGTGTTCAAAATTAAAACCAAGTCTCACCTGTCAGGATTTTATCGTTCTGTTGCACTGACCGCTGCAATGAGCATTTAGAAAAGCAGATTTTGCCCAATAATAGTTTTTGTCAAACTAGCACATCAGATGAGTGGAAATATCTCTCCTTTAAAAAAATAAAAGCAAAATTTTGTTATATGAAAGCCTCATGAGAGATATGAAAAAAGGCCTGATATGGATAATAATCAATTCGATTCAACAGTATGAAGGCAGAAAACCTAACAGATTCAAAATCCTGGGCTTAAATCTTTCTCTGTAATTTTGTAAGTAGATCAACTTTACAGAAACAAGAAATCAGCAACAGGAGTCTGATTGATCTAGCTCTAGTTTATCCAGCACTTTAGGTTGAAAGCTAGTTTTTTTTTTTTTTTTAACATTGTCCTGTCTGGCGATGTTGCAATAAGAATAATTGTCATGATGCCAAAAAAAGAGCCCAACAGATGCTTTGCTTTCATAAGTGGAGCAGTACGGCTATCGCCATAGTGCTCCGCTTGATTTATGCATATAAATAGCTTTATTAGAATTCATGCAGGGAGTTTTACAGATTATATGGACACTGCAATGTAAGTAGAACAGGAAAGGAAAAGGAGAAAAGATGAAAGAAAGAGAAGATAAAAGGAAGATAACGATAAAACATCTTCAGGTTGAACGCTAGAGTTAAAGAGAAATAAGGACTCAACCACAAAAGGACAATCACAAAGAAGCAACATTACTCTTTGACCTAGTAATAGTGGGGAAGACTTACCAACAATAAGAGCAGAGAGACCTGAGTGATTTAACTCACCTGGAAGGAGGTGGGCACACACACGATGTTCAGTTTTTCCTGGCGAACTCTCTCGGCTGTATCAAATAATGCACACAAAAAAAGGAAAAGATATAACTAAAGAGACTAAGAAATAAAAAAAGTAACTAAGCTGCTCCTCTTCCCTATTAATCAACCACTCGCTGTAGTAAACAAGAAGGAATGTGCCAAACAGACAGTTTCTAATCTGAAGTAATCATCACTATCAGTTCTATGCAGTCTACTAGGAATGATGATGTTAGAGTCACTTCTACAGTGAAACCAAAGCAGATGGAGCCGTGTGGCTCCTGCCTTCCTGTCAAACTATCATCCAGATACAACTTTAAACGTTAATTCACCCTGATAGACACAACATCAGGCAGTTATTAAAGCCTTAAAGCATTTTACTCACCTAACCTGTCCACAGCGTACACGACGGTTGACCCGCTGCCCACTCCAACCACATGATTGTTCTGGAAACAAGAGAACCAATTTAAACATGCCACATGTTGAACAATTAATGTCTACATGCATGTTAAATTATCTTTGTATTGTATAATTGTACTCATGCTGCCTTATAAAAATGTTCATGCACCTTTATTATTTCTGGATTTTGTCCCAAAAACCAGCCTACAAATAAAATCTGAAGTGTGACACACATTGGTGTTCATCCATCTAAATAAAAAACCTCTAAAAGAATCAAATAAAACGGATTTAGAAGTTCCTAAAGGCTTCACATAGCCCGCCTGTAAATAATCTATTCTCGGGGTTAATGTGAAGAACTTTACAGAGCAAACATCTGCATCGTGAACATGGAGGGAATCAAGTTCTATTATTGTTACAAGCAAAGAAGACCTTCTGTAAACAGCAATTCGAAAAGAAAAAAAATCCACATTATGTTGAACTTAAAAAAAAAAATATTCAATGCACACATGAAATTATTGTGTAAATGCTTTGTTTTCCAGACTTAGTTTTCCAATTTTTTTTTCCAACTTTATATTTCATCCTTTATCTTTTCAGAAATGTAATGTTTTCACCTTTTTTTTTTTTACGTTTCAGTTTTTCCAACTTATTTTTTTTTCTTCAAAAAAAAAAAAAAATAAATAAATAATAATAATAATTAACAGATTTTATACTGTCAGTTTTCTTTCAATTTGAGTTTTACAAACCGCTTTTTTCTCCAAATGTGTTTTATGGATCACATCATCTTCACTCCTAGAGGAGGATTTTCTCTCGACTGAGGAGCAAAGACACATTTCTACTGGTCTGAATGGATGTTTGCAACAACACCGTGTGTCAGAGTGAGCGTTTGTATTTGGCTTTAAGTGAAGGGAATGCAACTGAATATTTGAAAAGAATGCAATTAGTTAAACTCAATCTGGAAACAGATGTTTGAAAAAAAAAAAAAACTCAATATAAATTCTGCAAAAAAGTTTTTTCATTAAATAAAAAAACATATCTTTGAAGTATATAATTAAAAAAAGGAAAGTTAAAAGTTACTCTCATTTTTTTTTGCTTGCAACAAAATGGAGCAAATTTCCCTTCAGAGATGAAGACCAATAAACACAGCAGAGATGTCAGGATAATCTGTGAAAATGCTCCTTACACCTCAGATTATTGTTCAGTCCATCACATGGAAAACATGGCTGATGCAGACCAAGACATTTCCATCCTCCTAACCAGTCAGAATTACAAGAGTTTGTGGTTGAAGACCAACTTCATTACTGAACATCTTACCACACATCCACTTGTGAAACATGGTGGTGCAAACATGTTTTCAGAGAGCTTCATCCAAAAGGTGTGGATGCTTTTGCAGCAGCAGAAAAAATTCTATTTTTAATTTATAGTTGCATGCTGGACCAAATGCACAACAGCAAGCAATTATGGGTAGAGTAAAGGAATAAGAGCAGCTCTAAATTCACACATTTTTTACTAAAGTAGAATTGGAAAATAATCATCCAAGAAATTGCTCAAGAGTAAAACAGTTTTTTTTGCAAAATAGATACTGAAGAACTGAGTGGTTAACAACTCCAAACATCTGGTGGAAAGTTAATTATTTTATCAGAGTTATGAGCTAATTATTGTATTTCAAAATATAAAAAGGATTCCAATATACAACTAAATAGGAGTAATAAATATCATGTTTCTGCAAAAGAAACTTTCTCTACATTTTTGTAAACCAATATTTACAGAAAGTAATGCATAAATGTCCCGAAAGGATAAAAAAAACTTTAGCTTCATTAAATGCTGTTTACTGGATTTTCAACTGAAAGCTTAGGTTACTCAAAATTAGTCATATTCTCACTAGTATATTACTTCAGAAAAAGTATGGAAATACTCATAAAAGTAAATTTATTTCAAAAATTCAGCCAAGTTAATGTAGTTACTCCCCAACCTCATTGAAACCATTACTGTCACCCAACTCCTTAAAGCCCGTCCTGCTGTATATTTGACCCCAAAACAGAACCAAGGTAGCAAACTATCAGTTGCTTTAAAATAATACAGGTTAGCTAATGATGAAAAGAGCAGCATGTATGTGTGAATGGGGCTAACTTTGCTAGCATGCTGCAGGAGCTAACAGAGATGCTAACATGTTAACCGGTTAGCTAACGCACACACTGCTGCTAACTGTACCTGAACGTTGTTATCCACTGCAGAGTAGGCTGCTAGTTTCTTCGCCTCTTCTGCCATGTTGTCGGCAGCAGACTGACTGGAACTGAACACACGTGGGCGACAACTGCTGAAGGAAGAAGGGAAGGAGGGGAAACCAGAGAGGAGCTTACGGAGATACACCCACCGCTGGGGTGTCATGACCCGCCCAACAGCAAACACAGGCGGATGATTCCCCGCTGTTTCAGGCAGTCACGAGGAATAATAGATAATCTTAAATTACAAGTCACACATGATGGGTTCTGTTCAGTTAGTTTATGATTGTTAGTTGACATGTGCGCAAGCGCGGTGCAACAGCGACACCTTGTGGACATGACATAGAACAGCTTGGCTGTGACACCATCCTGGAGACAAAGCTTCTTTTTTTTCTTCCCTTGTTCTAGTCTCTGTTTTTTTATTGGAGTTAATAGGAGTTGTGGTCTTATCTGTTTATTGTAATGTTCATTATTGACGTATTGTTGAGATTGTCATTGATTTTCTTTATTTTCAATAATAAAAAAAGTCTGTGCTGCTTCTTCTTCTTCTTGTTTAGATTTTTATGGCGGTTGGCAAAAACGTTAGGTGAGCATTACCGCCACCAACTGGTAAGGAGTGAGGACCACATAGCACAAAAAAAAACAAAAAAAAAACATATGCTGTTATACAATTTAATGTTTCAAAAACTCAAATATAACCTGATGTCCTCTGCTTCCTGATTCCCTTTGCAGTAAATCAACAATGTCAAGTTCCATTTTCATAATATTTATATTATAATTATTATATGAAACTTAGTAATTACTAAGTTTCCTAATTAACTTGTTTCTCTGAATCAAATATCTCCTACAAATCAAAGTAACATGTTCAACTGTCTCATCTTGCCCACAGTCACATTTCCCTGTCTGATGTTTCCCTATTAAAAATAATGACCTATTCAATGCTGTGTGCCCCTTTTATAATATTAGGGAGTCAGTTTAAAGATATGGTTTAAATAACTTGAGGTTTATGTTGGGAATACACTAACTATAACGAGGGTTTGGGTAAAATGTCAGGATTAGGCATAAATGAATTAAAGTCTTAATATAGATAGAAAAACAAAAGTTTGTGTGCGTTGCATGGTGGTGGTGGGCTAAAACTAAGATAAACAACCACAGAAAACCATTTTGTAAAATGTAAAAAAATATAACAGAGCATCCATTAGCATTGGTGGTTCTAGGGCATATTTACCAAGGGGGCAGGATTGGGCCAGCATGTTTTCTGGGGCCACAGAAAAGCCAGGAACAAAAAACAGGGCAATAGTTTATCTTTTAGAATATAATAAGAGAGCCGAAGAACCAAAGAGCCACTCGTGTTTCTGCACAGAATGAAGTGAGCATTCCACATCAATGAGTTGAAGTAAAATTTTATTTTTTTCCAATTGAAATTTTGTATTTTTAGTTTGAAAATGTTACTTTTATATATCTAAAATAAAAATAATCCCTTACCATGGAAAAAAAACAACAATGGATTCCATTCCTCAACAAACTCAGAGGCAGAGGTCATTCTATGTACTGAGGGAACTTTGTTCTTCAAGTATGTATTATAATCTATTTAATGTGCAGTTTTGATGAGTTTTGAACCCTGCTGTTTTCTGTAAGCAGCTCCTCAGATCCTCATGGTAAATTGCACTTACCCAAAAGTCAGATCCGGGGTACAAACTGCAGTTAGGCTGACATTTTACTTTAAATCTGTGAATTCTTTTAAAGACGTTGTTTGTCTTTTGGTTCTTAACAGTCTTTATTTTCACATGAGGTGAAAAACATTTATTTTATGCTGTAAATGCAATATCTTGGTTAATAGACACATAGGAAATAACATTTATGATGTACAGCACCTCAAAGATTTGTATCTACAGTGGGGCTGGGAATGATTACTAGCTAATTATATGGAGAAACTTCTCTAAGTGGTGTCAGTTTTACTGTAAAAAATATATGAGGTACTGCATTGTTTTATGCTGTCCCTTTGATTTCAAATAAATTCAGAAATAATTTATTGATTTCAGAGGGAAATTAAATTTTTTAAGTTAGCACTTTTTATTTGGGATGAGTGGACAATAAATGGAAAGCAGTTGTTGGTTTTTAAGCAAGATTATAACCCAGAACAGACATTTTTATTCTCATATGATTAACTGAAAGGAAGAGTGCAGAATAAGGGAGTGGGGCAAAGGATGGTGGAAAAAAAAATGGAGGTTTAAAAGTATATCTGGGACCAGGTTGAGGGGGCAGCATCTCCAGAAGTGCCCCTCTACCTGCAGATGAAGCTCATTTCAGCCGCTTGTATCCAGGACCTCGTTTGTTTGGTCATGATCCAGATTACATGATCATAGGTGAGGGTAGGGAACATAGACCGTTAAATGGAAAAAAACAAACCCTAATCTTGAGGGAGGAACTCTCCTCTAACCTAGAGAGGACGGGCTGCCCTTTTGCAGGTGTTTGGATGAGATTAATTTTTTTAATTTTGTACATGGATACCATGGGTGGTGAATGACAGGTTTGCTATTGGAAAAAGGCCATATAGTCTTAGTAATGAACTACAAAGCTTGGCAAGACTAAAGGGAGAGAAAGATCTTTTTGAAATACAACTAAATTAATATTTAAGTCAAAAGACCTTTAAAAAAATGGTTCAATTTGCATGTTTTCTAAGCCATAACAAGGCTTTGTTGGGCTATGCTTTAAAGTCTGGAACTCAGCGCTAATCCAGACATTTTGAATGGAAAAAACTTCCTGGATGGGAAGCGAAATGTCTTCAAACTTGGAAAACAAAGTCCAGTGGATTGTTTTTTACATAAAAAAAAAAGAATAAAGAAAAAATATCCTTAAAATATTGACAAGAGGGTGGAGAAGGAAATACATTAATAACTGTTATAAAGCCTTTCTGCTTCTACAATTGCTTTTAGACAGGAGTTGGTGAAATCAAGTAAAAATAAAAAAAAACATTTTTTTCAACTGCATATTTGCACCATATATATATTTGTCTTGCAATGCTCTGAACTCCCATATCAATGCGTTTTGCACCATGTTTTTTTTCTCCCACATCGTTTGCATTTGATCACTGCTGCACTTTATGAAATGGAAAGGTTCATTTCACTGCTAAGCTGCTGCTCATTTACTGTCTGAAAGCTATACAAAACAAAATGTTGTTTTGTATACACAGAGTGTATACAAAACGACAATAAAAGTTGTATAAGTCTAAGTCTAAATTGGTTTACAAATCATTTTTACACCTGACCACTAACATTCAAAAGTTTGGAGACACCTCAGTCATTCCGAGGCTTGTTTTCATCACATTCTCACATTGTGCATATGCAGTGAAGACTTAAAAACTGTGAAATAAAAGTATATAAAATATGTGCAAAATCTGAAATTGTTGAAGCAACTCAAAACATGTTTTAGATCCTTAAGAAAAAAATAAAAAGAAACTTAAATAGATCAACTATTTAATGATATGGTGTAAAGAATATACCATTACAAAAATGATTGGATAAACAAATCATTTATAAAAAAGTGGTTTTAAAACAGTGAAGACATCAATGCAAATATTAACATCACTACTACTTTTATTTGGCAAACAGCTTGAGTTTCTCTTTTTCGGTATACAGTTATATATATATACTATAGTAAACCAACACATTCTGTTTGATTATCATTTTTTTCTCAGTTTTTACATATTACAGCTTACAAATATAGCTGATCTTTTTGACAAAATTACAGATTCTGTTTGACACCTAAATTAGTATGCTATATAAAAAACCACACACCATACATTCATGATTAGAAAAGGTAGGTTATACGAAATCAGGAAAAGAATGAACAGAATAGAACGAAACAGAAGACCACAGTTACGCCATTTCCATCAGGAGGACAGGGGCGGTTCAGGGTTTCACAAGGAGAGTTTCTTTCACTCCAAATCTAGTAACAAGTCCTCTGAGAGAAGTTTGCTGCTATTCCAAAAATCACCAGAACAGTGAGGATATCAAGGAACAACAACAATACTGCCACGTTAGAAGAAGAATCGTTTGATCTCTGGTCTCAGTCCAAGTTTAGAAACTAATATATTGCAATGGATTATAATGTATGTTTGATAAAAACTGAACTATGCAAACTGAACATATACTTTATCGCCCACAATCTTTCTTCTTTCATCAGCACAGTCTTAAGGCTTAGTCCGAGGATTATGCAAATGCATCCCAGATTTGCTTTCACGCCTTGCAATCTCAGCATGAGACATCTGCTTCAATTGGACATCTTTCTTGCATTTGTAGGACAAAGTTGAACAGAACTGCATGAGGGAGCTGCCATTGAAATACCGCAACCAAACTGTAATAAAACCCGAAGAAACGCAGCTGCTTCTTTTGACGGGCAAACTTTTTTTTGCTCCTTGATGTGTGAAATCAGCGAATCGGGACTGAAAAGGTGCTGCTTTAAAAATACAGCTGGGCTGTCATTGCTTCAGAGTCGGGCCCACCTGTCTTGGGAATCCTAAATTTCCCAACGGTGAACTTGTTTTTTTTTTTTTGTGTGTTTTTTTTTTTGTTTTAATAGAAAGTATTGCTGAATATCAAGCATTGCATTTATATTCATGTGACTTTTACTGTTCGACTTGCTACTATTTTCTCTTGAATACAACATTTCGATTTAAAAAACCCAGATGAGACATGCTTTAAGCAAACCAGTGCTTAGGTATATATATATATATTTTTTTTATTTATCATTTGAACTGTAGATAAGATATAGCTCTCTGTATTCCTGCATTAATATACGAGAACATTTGCAAGCACTGATCTACTAAAAAACAAAAAATGAAAACAAGTTGTTCCAAAATACCCTATTTGTACTTGAAAACAAAAAAAGAAAGAGATAGGTTAGCTTAGTCCAGATCTTTTGTTGCTGTTTTGTTGTATCTTCCGACCTTTAACCTTATGTCTATCCAAGCTTTGAAGCTGAGCTATATGTCAGCTGATAACATGAAGCTGGACGGGACTTTGATATGTAAACACTGTGGCAGAGCTGTATGAAACAGGCAGTGGAATGGACAGAAGAAACGGAAAACACACTGTTCTCAGATCAGGGTAAAGAGACAAAAACTTTCATTTCCCAAAAAAGATAAACTATCATTACGACAAATAAATATTCTATTTTTATTAAAATTGACCTATAATATTTTGTATATTGCCATCATATATATATATATATATATATATATATATATATATATATATATATATATATATATATATATATATATATATTTTTAGATAAAGACATTACTATATGTTTTTGGCTTGTGCTGTCATTCTAAGTGATTAGAAATAATATATACCCGTGGAATGTTTTTATTTGCTCNATATATATATATATATATATATATATATATATATATATATATATATACACATATACATATATATATATATGTTTTTAGATAAAGACATTACTATATGTTTTTGGCTTGTGCTGTCATTCTAAGTGATTAGAAATAATATATACCCGTGGAATGTTTTTATTTGCTCATCTAAAGATGGAATCCACCTTTAAAAATACATCTTCTAAAGAGCTGGCAGAAAAGTACTGTGTTAATGACACAATACAAACTCTCTAATCTCCTCCTTATACAATATGGACACTTGTTGGAATGACATGGAAACGAAACATGTGCACAAGTGTCATTCACAGCAAACGGCTAAAAAAGGTGCAGAAATCTAAATGCTGGAACGCTGCACAATGGCGAGGAAAAAAAAGCAAACTTTACAGTGGCCATAATGCAGTGCTCTAAACTGACCCGTTCAAAGTTTTTAGTTACTTCTCAACACAGTGTAAGTGGGTAAAAGTTACCCATATCTAGGTGCATCTCAACATATTAGAATGTAATCAAAAAGTTAAAAATTTAATTCAATGATATATCTATCTGTGGTCTCTCTTTTTATACTCAATTTTCCTGAGCTCTTAAATCAGCAAACCTCCCCATTATTATAGAGGTTGAATTAGAATATGTCTCTATTGAAAATATACATTATAATTCGTTTATGTGAAATTGTTTAAAAATAAAAATTAAATATAAGTTTTTATTAGTTTTAAGCCATAACAACAAACATTGTTATGAGTTTATATATAATATGTTTAACAGATCTAATAAAATAAATCAACTTTTTTCATATTTAATGCATTGAGATGCACCCATAACTGTGTAAAAACAATATAAGTGCAAACGTGTCAAAAGATAGATCAGGTTTATAATTACATTGTGCCATTACCCCTTTCTTGGTACAACATAGTGTACCCTTGCAGCATTTTGTATTATTAAATCACACAGTATCGGAAATACTTGGAGCACCTGCCAACACGTACGTTGCACACTGCAAAAAAGGTATTGTGAAGTGTTACCATAAAAAGGTGAGTTGTGATACGAGGACAAAGACTTTTATGGCACTGCACAATCAGACATGGTGAAACAGAGGCGAGACAGGAACAGTCCGTTTTCTTTTGTTTTCAAGGAGGACTTTTTCACAGAGACGTTTTAGTTCTATTCCGGGATATATTGATGAAAACTCTCAGTTGTCGTCCTTCCTTGACTTCCCATGTTTTTTCAGTGCTTCACCTGGCAGAATGTACTTCCTGGATACAAAAATCTAAACAGTCGGGATTTCTCATATTTGCGCTCATTATAGTTTTGCATCAAAAAATAAGAATTTTTTTTTTAATTCTTTGTTTTTTATTTCCATTTTTCTCCTCCTTACAGGGACTCTTTGATGATCCAGAGCTTGAATCCTTTTGAAGCTACATGTGTTGGGCATCCATGATGTCCAGGTATTTGGCCTCAATGATATGAGGAAGCACGTTGTTCCTAAAAAAAAAAACAGAACAGACAACATTTTTTTTAAATATCCTACATCAGTCATATAATACAATTATAAATATATTTTAAAAACATTTTCCTGTATCATATATGAAGCTAACAGAATCTCAATGTTCAGCACATCCACTAATAGATTTCTGTTTCATACATAATCATATATTGAATTTAAGCTACTTTTGGTTTGTGAGTCCGCTCCACCAGGGGTGGGTAGTAACTAGTTACACTTATTGTCAGTTACTTAAGCAAAATGTTAACAAAAATATAGATCCACTTTTGGTGCATATTTATTTTCACTTGGGCTTAAAAAAATATTGTTACTTTTACTTGAGTGACATGTTTGACTCCATCCTGAGTAATTTTACAAAATAATAAGGAAGCTGGTTTTAAGTAAAAGTACTCTAGACAGTTTAATGTATTCCAGACGGTTGCTATTTATGTTTAAGCAATGGCATTTGGATATTATCAATGGAGATATTAGTTTCTTTCAGGTTTTATGATAAGAAGAAATTTGCTTTTGAAAAAAATATTTTCCCTTAATAGGAACCATTATTGTTTTTATAGTTAATGTTTCAAGTGTTAATTATTAGACATAAGCAGTATATTAATACAGACACACATAGAACAACACATTTTAATTGTTACATTTACATACAGCCAAGAGAAATTTGCTGCTTGATGTGACTGAAATGGAAAACATTATTTTGTGTCATGTGTTATAGGTTCTGCACACTGTAGGACTAAAATGCAGTCAGCGGAAGAGTAAGGTGATGTTTAATACTTAAGCAGATAATAACCAGGTCGATCTCAAGCAAAGCGAACAGGACATGGAGCACAGAGAGAGTGAAGAAATGGTTAGACTGTGGAGGATAGCAAAACAGGGAGGCAGAGTACAATGAGAAACTAGAGGAAAATATACTTGCACTGATCTACAGTATAGATTAAAATACACAATAAATGGTTACCAAACTACCTCAATACTTTCTAGAAATAATGAACACAAAAAATGGACCAGATATGGCAAGATTTTTAAAACAAAAACGCAAATTATAGCAAAACATAAGCACTCAATGATAAACAGCTGAATCTTTAACTGAAGAAAATTACATTAATAACAATCAGAAAAGATAAAAATATACTGAGTCATACAGGTATAATAGAACATTAAGGGTTTGTCAAGGTAGATGGTTGTACCATATTCCCTAACCAATCCCTACATTCTCTCTGTATTTGGAAATAAATAGGATTTGGCTTTTATATAGGCAGAAAATGTTTACTAGCTTTGAACTATTTAAATAAAATAAGCTGAAACTGAAAGTAATACATTGAAGTACTCCTATTCCTATACTTGCTTGGAATTTTCTTTAGCCAATTTCTAGGTCTTGATAAGTTTCGTGGTAAAACTGAAAGGGGAAAAAGGGTCTTTTGAATTTCTGACGAATTCTGATAATGGTTAATGAATGAATGATTTAGATCTTTATATCTAAATTGCATGCTTTATCTTTGCTTTATCAGCTCATCACACTGAGTTGAATATATATAATATATAATTAACTGATTTAAAATTAAAGTAAATTAAACTGCACCAAAAAGTGGGTTACATTTTAAAAATGATTTACTGAAAGTATATATGTTCAAATTATTATACCTTTAAAAAAGAGCTAGGAAAAATGTTAAGGACTTAGGTGCCAAAACAGCATTTTCCTTTTTCACTAAGATACTTTTGGCAAATTTCGTAAGTTATTCTATAAGAATCAAAATATATTATAATAATTCTTTCTTTGGTAATCCTTGGTAAGTATAAGATTTTCACAGATTTTAAGATAGTGCTGTTCTAAGTTATACCATATAGAAATAAAGCTGCTAAATGTATGAACATAAAAACTGATGCTAGAGATCAGGGAAACATTACAAACAGGACTACCATCCAAGCTGTGAAAGGTCAAAGTTTTGCATTTAAAATATCTGAAAAGTTTTTGAAAATTAGAGAATTAAACAAGAAATGTAAGTTAGGAAAAAGTTTTATTCTAAAATAAAAAAGAAGAAACCCTGAACATGGTCTAAGGCGTAAATCCAGCTCTGATAATTAAAAGTTTTATATACAACCTACCAAGCTGCTAAATCAATTATTAATAATGTAGACTTTGCTTGAAATTAATAATAATGTCATTCTAATGTAATATAAATTGATCAACACATGAAAAGCAATGATTTAATATCCTATGGGTCATTTAATAAGGAATGAGTATTGCATTGTAGGCAGACAGAAATATTGCAACTGAACATCTCCAACACTAACACATTGCCATAATGTGCCTTCAGAAGAAAAGGCACAACAAATAAGCTACACAACATTCCTAAAGGGTGACAATAGACCCTTTTTCAGATTTAGACCAATATAAACTATATATCTACACGTACACACACGTCATGCAACAATACCCTTGTAGGGCCTTTCCATTGATATCTATTCATAGAACATTCAATTCTATGGCCTAACCCAGACCCCTACCCTAACCCTCACCATAACCAACACATATCTAAACCGAACCTAAATCCATTCACAGTTTAGTCCTAAACCTAACCCCCACCCCAACAAGAGAACCTTTTCTCATGGGAAGGCTGCTTTTTTTCAGTACCGGAGCTTTTTGGCTTATTCTCACCCCTGGTAATTAGCCGGGAACAGTAAGAGCTGCAACTAAAACCCTATTTACACTATCTTCTTGAAACCATGCTGAATACGGTCCAAGCATGCTAACTAAGATAACTGCTCAGTGTAAATGGAACTGGACTGTGCCAGAAACAACCAAACCGCGGTAAACCTAGTACTAGTTGAACAGTAGGGCTCGTCACGGTTCAGTTGTGGCTCTGATCTCTGATAACAAAGAATGCATGAGCAGAGCGCTTCATCTCCTTACAGTCAGCTTCCAGTAGTTGGTAGTAATGTACATCAGTAAGCTGCTTGCCAACTGCCATAAAACAGAAGAAGTGTAAACAACAATCAAAATCTTCTCAACACTACATTCTTGCCAAAAGCCCACTCTGTCAAGCAAAGTTACCAAAGGCTGCCTTCTTCGCCTGACTCTCCCCAAACAACAAAATATCACAATAACAACCAAACATAACTTCCTGAATGTTACAGGCCATTTTCATTTGCTTGATTCCCTCCTTCAATCCAAGCAGTAATACTGTAGATCGTCACTAGGAGGCGAGGAACTGTGCTAGCGTGGTGTGTAAACGGTCGTAAGGAACCGAGCTCGGTTAACTGATCCAAGCTTGGTGAGAACTCAACACAGATCGGTATCAGAGTGTAGTGTAAATGAGCCATATGGGTTTAACTAAAACAAAAATAGTACTGTCTAAAGAGGCGGGATCTCCTGAAAAGTAGCCAATAATAGGCAGTTTACTTTCTCGGGGGTTGGTTCCCCTCTCAAAGTGACAAAAGGTGACATGAGAGACAGAAACAGGTCTACACGAAAAGGAAAATAAAAAGCAAGCAGGAAAATAAAAACCAAGAGAGAGCAGACGAGCAGGAAATGATGGTTGTGAAATAACGTGTGCCATATAATATTGAACCTGCATTCATAAAACATTCACAATGTGCATGGAGAGTAGTTTGCATGTGTTTAAACACAACTGCTAGTATCAGTATGTGTTAGCACTGTTAGCAGAAATCAAGAAATTCTGCAGTGTCATTTTTTTGAAGCCTTATGTACATACTACCTATGATCCTCATTCATTTAAATGCTGCTGATTTATTGCCACAGTGACTGAATGTTAACACTAATTAATTTCATGCTACGATTCACTTCTGTCTACAACAGTGGTCTCAAACTCCAGTCCTGCCGCTCTCTGCTTCAACACACCTGACTCTAGTATGAGCTTATTAGAGCAGCTCTGCATACCTGACTGAGCTAGTGAAGCAGTTTGGGCATTTTATTCAGGTGTTCAGGGCAAGGGGTGCATCTTAAGGTTCACACGAGGATTGGAGTTTAAACCATTCCTCTGGATCCTGAATGCTTGGAGCAGCTCAAACTGACAAGAGCAAAACATACTTTCCAATTATTTTGGCAAGCATTTTTTTTTTTTAGTTTTCTGATGCCACTCTATGCCTAATCCTCAGAAAAAAAGCCAGCCAACTCTGTGACATAACAGGGAAAGAAACGTAAGCTATCTTCCTCCTCCTGAAGCAGGGGAACATTTAATTTTACTTTTTTTAAAACAACATGCAGGCTCAACATAAAAGCCAAACAGACAGCAAGTTAGACAGATGCTGGTCTTAGTATGATTGGAAATCAGTTTATTACAAAAGTGAACTTAAAAAACAAAAACAAAAGTATGCTGCAGAAAGCTATTATTTCAAATTTAGAAACAAAATACCCTCCTGTTTAGAGAGAGGCATGCAATTCTTCATATCCTAACACTTCACCTTCACAAAATATCATTTTGATCAATTCAAGGATAAACCCAAAACATTAAATGGCCTCACATATAAAAGGGAAGAAAAGCACAGCCAATTGTCAAGACTGAGAAAATTATTTTCAAAGTTACCACATCTTACCTGATGGGGATTAAGAGGATCATAACCAGAGGGAAGATCATTTTCATGTACGGTATCGGGTACATGCCAAATGTGCACAGCACCAGCAGCTGCATCATCTGCAGGAAGGTGAAGTAGTGGATCTTCCTCTGGGGCACTTTGCGAATGTAGTGGGTAGGTGGGTAAGATGTCTGCAGGAGGTGAGAGGATAAAAGCAGATTAAAATACAATCTCCCCTGTGGCTCCATTTCTTTGCTGTCCTCAGGTCTCTTGCGGCCTTTGAAAAATGATTACAGGCAGTGGACAGCCTACACACCTCTAAGATTTGGACTTTAAGTTTCAGATGACAACTTATATCAGCTTTCAGTAGCCTAAAAATCTCATGAAAAAGCTTTTCTTTTAAAAGTAAAAGGACATTTGCTTAACAATTTTCACGACAACGCATCATTCAGAGCCTGATTCTGAATTCATCAAATTGTTTCTCTTCCCTTCAAGTTGGGACTACAGCCTTTTGGAAGGATAACTTCAAAAACATTACACAAAAAAGTTACACAAATATAGTAAATGGCTGAATCTTTCCATTATAACACCCAAAATATATGAAGGTGTGGATATAAGCATGTGTTACACAGAGTAAATGTGAAGAAATTTTGTAATTTGGTTTAAGTCCACGAGATGTGCTGTGTCTATACATCCTGTCATGCAAAGGATTGTGGGAAATCAAACGGCTCCTATTTGCAGGATAGGAACGTCTTTAAGTCCCTATGCTAACTACCTGCTCCCTAATCCTGTGTCCTTCCTTACTGGCAGCTCTATTTGGACAGCGATGGCATTGGCTTCAGAATGCTTACCGATTTGCTGCATTTGGATTCAGCCAGACTGTCTTGCTGACTTCTGATCATTTGGAGATTATTTCCCCAGATTATAAAACTTTGTCCAAACTGGATCTTGTAATTCTGGTCTCTTGTGTTGTGCCATAACCCATGATAATAATTTTGGACATTGGTGGACTGATTTTGTTTCCAGCTAAACAAGTTGGATATTGGTGATTTCTAATCATTAGACAGATTTATACAGATTTATTTTGTCATTTTGTGTAAACAGAAAGAAATTTTGGTAAGAACAGCTCTCTAGATAATTTCATTTTCATGTAAAGAAATACATAAAAACAGTAATATAAACATCCATCCATCCATCCATTATCTTACACGCTTCTCCCAATTGGGGTCGCGAAGGGTGCTGGTGCCTATCTCCAGCAGTCAATGGGCGAGAGGCGGGGTACACCCTGGACAGGTTGCCAGTCCATCGCAGGGCAACACAGAGACACACAGGACAAACAACCATTCACACACACACTCACACCTAAGGACAATATAGAGAACATATGACTGTATATTTACAGTTCTACCATTTCATCATGTCATGCAATTTACTGTTAAGTGAAGGAAGCCAATAGAAGCCAATAGCAATTGCATGGAACCTAACCCATTGCTAACATGTTTTAAGCTGCCTTTTTTTTTAAAGTTAAGGCACACTTTACTTTAATAAGGTTTTAGACTCTAACCAGATGTTAATGTTCATATGTGTCCTTATACTGTAATTACATTGGATTGCTAAAATATGACCAAATAGTCCTTATAAATGAGTTCCCTCATGTCTACTAACTATTGGCTATTGTCCTACCAAAGGTTAAAGGTTTCTTATCCAAAGTGACCAGATTCCTGAAATCCAATCTGGGGACATTTCCAGCTCAGAAAATTTAAATAGGAAACAGGGACAGTGAAGCTTTCATCCCTTTTTAGATCTTCATTAATATCTAAACAAAAACAAAAAAAAGTGTTAAATCCAGGGAAGTGCCTCTCCTATTCCCTAAGATTGATAAAATGAATCTATGGATAGTGTTTATTAGTGCCATATGGTAATTCAGTCTTCTACGTCTTCTTCCCTTTCTATCTTTTTTTCCTTGTAGCTGACTTCTGCCAGCTCTCTGTTTTACTCTTCTAAGCAGATTTTTCTCCTCTTTAACTGATCTTTCCATCAGTGTTGCTGTTTTCTTCCGCTCTCATTCAATCTTCTATCAGTCTTCTAATCATCTTCCTCTCCTCTCAATCTGACACTAATCTAAAACAGGGACATAATTCAATCAAAATCCTTTCCAAACGCATAATCTCATCATACATATGATTATTATGATGACAGTGATTATTATTATTGTTGTTGTTTTTATCTCACCTGATTAACAACTAAAAAAGCTAATAAGTAAAAACAACCAAACAAATGAACATTAAACAGGTGGTTATCTCTTCCTCTATAATTCTTAGATCATTCAGATCTTGTCTCATTCAGTTTTCCTTTAACCGTCTCTTATTTTTAATAATGAGGAACAGGTGGTCCAAAACGGCGACTGTCCCTAGAAATCGGGGATGTCTGGTCACCGTATCCCTAGCCCCAATTATTCCCTCAGAAACAATTGCAAAGTTGTTAAGAATCAATTATCTAAACCGTTAACCTCTGATTAGGAAAATTATTTTGTAAAATATTATTTTCAAAATTATGTTTTGTTTATTTACCTCTTGGATTTGTATTTTGAATTGGTTGAACATTAAAATTTCTCTAATTTAGCCTCAAAGCTAATTTAATCTTTTTCTAACTCTTGAAGATGAACTTTGGTTCTCAAATATAAAATCGATGCCAAACTGTGATATCATTACATAATTGTATTGATAAAGGTTCTCAACTCTTTTCATTTCCTTTTCCTTTTATGTGTACATAGTAGCTAATTAGCTTGTGTTTGACTCTTTTACTAAAAATGTTTGAATTTGAGTTAAATGGTTTTTGATAATAAATTCTTAAATTTTAATCAGAAGTTGTGAATTTATTCTGCATGCGAATAGTTAGTTGATGGATTATGATTTAAGCTCAATTCCCACTTTCATTTGTTGTCCTAACACACAGCAAGGTGAGTGTCTGTTCACAGAACAGCAGATGATGACCTGAAAGTTATTTATTAAATTATATTAAGTTACAACATTTAATTACATAACACCAGTATGAGGGCAGAGTGTGAATTCAGCCTCCAGAACAAAACAAAGGTAGAAACAAAAAATCATCCATCTGTCTTCTGCTGGAATCCAACTTCAGACCTTTAATAACACACAAGCTGGTGTGCAAGTTAGGTCAAGCAGAATAGAATAGACACTATGGGTTTAGATCAAAGCCGCTAATTTATTTTCTCTTTGTTAGTATAAGTATTTAATTTCATAAATTTGTATGTTTATGGTGTTACTGAGGCCATAGTTAATTAATATATTCTTTTTGTCACAGCAGAGGGAAAGTTACTTTAGACTTTTACACTTTAGACAGATTTTATTTATCATTTTGTTTACACAAGTGTAAAACAAAAAGAAATTTCCCATTTGGAAACAGCTCACAGTACAATTTCATCTTTTTAAAAGTGCAGCCTTAAAAAAAGTAAATAACTGTAAATTTACAGTTCTAACATTTTTTTTTACAAGAATTCATCAGTTGCTGTTGATTTTCTGTTTAGCTTGTTTAACTTAATATGAACATAAATCCTTTTAAACATTTAATCATTAGCATTAAAAACTATGTGATGGGTGGATTTGTTTTTTTTTACCTTGTCATTCCAAATAATAGACAATAAAGACAATTATACCTCTTGTCTGATTTATCTTTTTTAACACTTTAACCTCAGCTAGATTTGGCATGTTTGAAAAATGTAGGAAAAAAATGAGCGCAGAGAGTAATTAAAAGACTACTGCATCAGAAGGACTTTGTGTTATGATTGCATCTTTTTAAGAATTGTGTTGTAGTTCTTGAAGAAATAAAAAAAAGCAAAAGTGGGATAAACAGGCCAAAAGTTCTGATGGGTGCAGATCCAGTTAAATGCTGAACTCTGTTAAACACTAAAAAAGGTGGTTGATAAATAATAAATGTACATTAAAAAGAAGAATCATAACAGAGTATTTATAACAGGCCACTTTGTCTTTATGCTTCAGTATTTATTCTGAAGCTCTTTTCTCATAGAGGGTGAGGTTCCTCCTGCTGCCATTTGGGGGCACCAGCATGTCAAATA
This sequence comes from Cyprinodon variegatus, assembly GCF_000732505.1. NCBI lineage: Eukaryota > Metazoa > Chordata > Actinopteri > Cyprinodontiformes > Cyprinodontidae > Cyprinodon > Cyprinodon variegatus. Next base: position 76,493 of record NW_015151660.1, read on the forward strand.
TAAAGGGGAACTAAAAGCTTTGCTTTATCTCCTTACTGTGACAGATGCAAGGTTAAACCGGACACTGGGGATAGGAGACACAAAAAAGGAGATTCCTGCAGGTTTTCTTTTCATGTAAATATTTACTGGATATTCAATTTAATATTTTCAATCTTCTGCTCTACAGGTTGAGCAGAATTGTCCTGCATCTTTATGGGGCAGTTTCCAAACACAGATTTAGAATTGTTTTATTTGAAAAGGATAGCTTTTAATTCCTTAAACCAAATCCCCACATGTATCTTGAGAGGAAAATTAAGATGTTAGTAAGTGAGATGCGACTCATGCATGAAGTCAGCTGTTTGATCTGGTTAGCTCCAGAGTCAAAATATTGGCACAAGCCCAAATCCACACACACACATTATTACTCATTCACCCTCTTACTAACCTGTTCTTTCAGGAGGAGAGCCATGCGGTCACACATCTGGTTTCCGTCGATGGAGGTGAGGGCGATGTAGAGGAAGAGGCCGTACAGGACGGGTTTGGGTATCCATTGCAGTGGAACGGGCAGCAGCAGAACTGATACGCCAATAAAGATGTTGGCAGCCAGAGATGTCAGGCGGGTCTCCTTTACCTGGACAATACTAAGGAGAAACAAAAACATGTGCACGTGTAAAACCAATAGTTACTATTCTAGTTAATAGAATTGCTGCATTTCAACATGGAACATGGTTTGACACCTTTTTTTTTGGCTGTAAACATTTAACTGTTAAAGTTCTGATCTTTGCACATTCAAGCAAATACGGAAGCAGCAAGAGGATAAAATGATGGTATTGAGGCAAATCAAACTTTTTATTTCAAATTTCTACCATTGTACCATTTCATGGAGGTATTAATCTACAGGTACAAAAACAAAAATAGGCTCTTTAAATCACCTGCATTGAATAACAAATACAATTAAAACAATTGAAAAACTAATTGAGAAAAACTATATTTATCTTATAGACTTATCTTTAGACTCATTAAGGGGTGAAATTTTTGTTTCTATTGGTAGACATTACAAATCTCATTTCACATTGCTGTGTAAAAATTTAGTTTCACTTTTCTTTGCAACGTTGCTTCAATTCAATGAGGATTTGCAGGCATTCATTTCTGAAAATCCGACTACGGCATTTCAATCAGCTGGTCCCGGTTATTTTCCTCATCAGAAATCTTCTGTAGGTTCCTGCTGTGTTTGCTATCACTGTCCTTAAAATGATCTAGTTTCAGTCATACTATTGCTGTCCAACAGATGCAATTCCTTTCGGTATGCAAAGGAGTGCTTCCCAGGTAGTCTAAGGCGTACATGCTTTTGTGGTGTGTTTGGTTTTCTCCAAACATGCCAGTTGTTGTTTTTTCCAAGCAATATTTTCTGGTTCAAATAGATTGATTTTGCAAACCTACCACAAGCTGGCATTGTTTGTTTGTATGGAGGGAAGAGGCTTTGTTAAAAGAATCCTTCCAAACACGACACACCTGTTCGGAGCCTGATCAAATTCTCCTGCTATCAACCTTAGAAGCTAAGATGCCATCTTAGGCCTTCTGTTTGTGAGATGGAGCTTTTTATTTTTTTCTTCTTATTTCTCTGGGTAATTTGTGGTGTGACATTTCCAGAACATTCTCTCCTGGGATCATTGGCTGCTGTCTTAAATATTTCTTTATATGTTTTTCTTTTTTTGGCATTCTGTTGGTTGACTATTATCATGTCCTAATCCATATGGAGTGAATTTTGATCCATTATTATTGCAAGTAAGTAACATGTTTTGTACATAGAAATAAAAAGATAACAACTCTGCCTTTTGGAAATAAAATGTTAAAATACTATCCTGAATTTAAGCTTTGAAAGATGTTTTAGTGAAAAACATGGATGTTTTCTCAGATATTGTTTTTCAATTATGTTTTTCAGATTTTATTTTAATTTCTTTTTTCAAATTTTTATTTTTATACAGATTTTATATTTTCTTTTTTTAAGTTTCTGTCTTTCAAATTGAGTTTGATGAATTGCATTCTTTTCAAATTGCATAACACCCCTGCAGACCAATAGAAATGCATCTTTGCTCCTCAAACAAGAGGAAAGTCTATATCTAAAAGTGAATAGAATGTGACCTGTAAAACATGATTTGAAAAGAACAGAAATCACGAAAAAAAATCCTTTAAAAAGTAAAATAAAAAAAACAAAATCTGTAAGAAAAAAAAAATAGTGTGTAAAAATGTGAAAAAAAAACTGACAAAAAACTAAATCTAAGTAAACAGCAATGTTACAAAAGTTACAAAACCATTTATTGGGTAAGATGTTTAATATATATGTTTATTTCTTATATATTTTTTTCTTTTTTGTATGTTTCCATTAATAAAATGGTTTTTTTCTTGCAAAATAATATAACAACAATGGAACAAAATGACTCTGTAGGAGCAAAGAAATGAAAATGGGTCATTAATTCCATTATTAACCCTGTAATGCCAAATGTATCATATTTGATACATACGGTTTCTGAAATGTTTTGCATCTGACACCTTTTGCATAATTTAATGGTAAAAACTTTACTCAAAATCCTACTATACACAATCAGATATACCTGATAACAGAGGGCAGAAGACTACACAAAGTCTTATCGCATAGTAATAAATTATTAATATCAAAAATGTATTTCTGTTTTTTCTTTTTACATATTTTGTTAAAAGGCCAAATAAGGACTTTAAACCAAAAAAAAGTAAATTTCTGTTTCGTTTTGTTCTTGGATCGGGCTTTAAAGGGTTAAATGAATTATCTTTTTAATGGAATACAAGCAAAAAACAGAATAGTGAGATTGAAGAACTTGAAGTTTTTATTTTTCACATATACATTGCATCAAATCCTCTTACTAAAACAAATGATTACCTCTTCTACCCTTACACAAGACTTTCCCCAAATATATATTTATCATACTCAACTACTTTATTAATCCTGATATGCAAAGTATAATCTGCATGACTGTGGATAAAATGCTCAACTTAATCCTCTCATCTTTTAAAAACTCCCTCAGCTCATCCCTCCTCAAAGAAAATGGTTAGTTACATGTTAATCATGCAATCAAGAAAGAGCATGAGATTAAAAAAATCAAAGTCAGCACATGCTCTGAAGATGAACTTTAACAGAGCATTTGATCATTGTAGGTGGTGAGAGGGTGGATAACTCACGTCTCATAGAGGTGCCCCCCCTCCACACGCTGCTCCACAAAAGCCAGCTGGCGCACATGTAGGGTGGAGTGGGGGAAGGCGGCGTGCATCCAGGGCAACCCCAGCACCGACATGAGTATGTTAATGAGGCCAGAGAGCATCAGGTCCCAGTGATACGCCGTACCCTTGAGCAACCTGGGGAGCGAGGCAACATATAAGGCTCTACAACAGCAGCTCAAACAGGAAACAAAAGAATTAATGTGAACACAGACAAAGACGATACGTAATTAAACACATTGATACACAAATGGAGCGAGCATACGTCGCATTCTCTTTCCTCTCATCCAGCATGCAAGAACATTCATCTGTATTATTTACATTCTTTCTTATTGCCGTGGAAGGCAGAGCATAAATCAATACGTCAACATTAACATTTAAGGGGAGTGTGACATTAGAGCGGCATAGCATACAAACAAGTAGGCAGCAGCCAAAGCCTTGAACATTTTGTGCTCATGTTAGTGTTGGATCACAGCAGAAACTGGCCAACAGGGCCTAAGTCTGTGTCCTTTGGGGAAAAGGCAACCCTTAAGTATAAAAATGTTATACTGTGTGAGGGTAAACATGTCTGTTCTGTTAATAACATTATAGATCAAAAGCTGTGTGCTGTTTTTGTGTCTTTAAACACTTGAACAGCAAATAAGAGAGAATGGGAGCATCAGAGGATAGTGATAGGTCTTACAGAGGGAATAAAAGTTTTATGAGTAATAAAGGAATTAATATTCACACAGAGCAAGGTCTTGTATATTTCTGACTGGATGTTTGACCCGATCCTCTGACTAGAATTGCTGAGATGGGTATGACTGCAGCCTGCAGAGCTTAACCTATGGCCTATGTGCTCTTACCTTCATTACATATCAAAATCACCTGTCCTTTTTTATGCGATACAATGTCTGGTGTTACACCATATTCTATGGCCCATCATATATTATGACTGTTGTGGATTCTTCTCTGTAGCTACAACCCCTAACTTAACAGTGCTGACCAGATGAGCATGTTGCTCTTAACATAATTTCTTCATTGTTACTAGCTACATACAGTAAAAAACTGCCATTTGATCAGATGAAAAAAGGACAAGTTATGAAGATATGTAAAGCGGTTTCCCTTGCAAGGTAAGAGCAGGGGGGCGTGGCTTAACTTCACCAGATAAGCGCCATAAGACGAGATCAAGGACAAACTGCAGAGAAAATTTTATACAAATCCAGGAACCACATGGACAAGCTATGTGCCTTTAGGGGGTATTGTAATAATAAAACAAAGATTCAAAAACTTAGCCCCAATGACAAGAAGAGGGTTAAAGGAAGTCAAGCTGTGGCTATCAACTTGTCTACTTTTAAGGGAAGGCCTAAACCTTTCCTTTTTGATAAAGCCTATCGTTAAAGTCGCTTAGGTTATCCAATGCTATCTCTACAGTAATGCTCTATAGGCTTAGATTGCTGGAGGATATAGGAACCCCTTTCTTTAATCATTCTGTTTCATTTTATATCTGTTCTCCGATTTTGCAGAATTTGTTTGTTCAATCTCTAACACTATGCTCTCTCTGCTTTTTCTCATAGCACCTTCATTTGGTCTATTCCTGTTTGGCTCTGACACTATCCTGGAGAGAAATATCAGCTGTGCTGCTGCCATTAACACCTTTGTTTATAGATGCTAGAGCTTGGCCTGTTTTTCCAGTGTATTTCTGTTTCTCTGACTGTGACTAGCTGTACGTGCTTGCTTTCATCCTCTGACATGGGAGCAGGCTCGGAGCTTGCCTAGCTGGCTGTGTGATTCCTGGACCGTGCCGTCTGTGGAGATGGTTGACAGTTGTCTTTATTATCTCTGCTTCTTTTTATATGTCTGCTTCTGTCTCCATGAACCCAAGTCGGCCTTCGGCAGATGGTCACACTGAGCCTGGTTCTGCTGGAGGTTTCTTCCTGTTAAAAGGGAGTTTTTCCTCTCCACTGTCAGTACAAGCATTCTCGGTGTGAGGGTTTGCTTTCAAGTTAGTCGATGCAATCAACTGGTTTTACTTAGATAGAAAACTTTAAATTAATTTCTCTCTCTGATCTGGTGAACTGTAAAGTGCCTTGAGCTGACATGTTGCGAATTGGTGCTAAATAAATCAAATGAATTGAATTAAATTAATTTCTAGGCCACTGTTGATGTAATATAAAGTGTGATGATGAAAACAGCGCCAATGATGTATTAAGTGTTAACAAATAAGAAGGGTCTTCAGATCTGACTGTATGATCTTGTTGAATAGTGCCTGTAAAGTGCCTTGAAATGACATGTTGTGAATTGTGAACTGTGAACTTTTATAACCACTGTACCACCTGTGATTTCCAGCATTGTGCTGAGAGTCACAAATCCCGATTCAAGAATAAAACCGCCACTATGAACCTAATACCAAATTTCGCAAAGACCAGTCATTTGGACGGCACACCTAACATCTAAGTAGGAATTCAAAACACTTGTAGAAAATGTAAAAAACGCTGAAGGTGAATTCAAACTGAATGCTTACAAGGCAAATTTCCTGTGTGCTCTTTCTGGCATTGGTTGCTTGACATTTTGCGTATCTGTTGCAAAAGGAAGCTGTTTGTAGATCTACTTGTTTCAGACTTGATTCGCTGTATTCTGAATGGTTCAGCAGCATTATGTCTGATTTATTGGCATTGGTGGACTGCAAAACGTGGCTTGAGTAAGGAGGAAGGAGAACATGATCATCTTCCAACTTTCACACAAATCAATAGCTATCTTGCGGTAGGCTGGACACAATTATATATTAAAACAGGACCATTATTCTCAACACAAATTGAAGATGGTTTTAAAATAAATAAATAAAGCCTTCAAGCCTCAAATGTCTGAAATGAATGTCCAATGCTTAGAACTGGGAAACCAGCCAATATAAATGGACTCAAACAGTTTTAAGAGATTTTAAATATTCAAAACTTGCTAAGAGCAAAGAAATGCAGAGTTAACCTAATATTAGTTAGCTTGTATGTCTATAATTGAACTGGTAGGTAAAACCAACTGCTGTGTGGGTTAGAAAAATAATGCATTCGAAAATACAACCTTTTTAACTTCAATGTACTTTATAAAAACAATAGTTTTCTCAAGATTTGTAATATTTTATGTTATATTGAGGCGCTCCTTCCCAGGCGTTCCTTCCCTGTCCTATACATGAAGACAACACAAATACAGCAAGGTTTAAAACCTCCTAATTGTATATATCCCCCACCTGTTCTCTGGAGCGTTGGTCAGAGAAACCACAATATTCTGGTCGATGAAGATGAGAAGAGCCAGGAGGAAGCCGAGTCCCATGGCGCTGACTACGTTCATGGCCGACAGCCGCTCAAAAGGCGCCACGTTGAACACGGGCCGATCGTGATCTTTAAAGACTGGAACTGGAGGAAGAATACAAAAACAACATTAAGAAGGAGAAAGTTACAGCAGCTTATACTATGAAAATGAGCCTAATCTCTTCTTATTTTAGAATTTTCACATAAGCAACTGTAAAAGGGTCCATGATTTGATGATGCTATCTAGTTTATTTAAAATAAATGTTGTAATTCAAGTTTACAAACCTATTAATTAGTTACTGGTTTTCATATTTAATGCTTTGTACCTAATTTAGTGCTATGTTGTCAAAAACTGCTGAATTGAATGTAGCTGGTTACATTTAGGAAATGACAAGACAATAATGGATCTATTATGCTATGACTTATTGTCTCTGGAGGTAACAGAACAGAAAATTGTCCAGGCACTTAAATTTAAATTCATTCGAGGTTTGGCAGGCGTCTCTGTTCTGACCCCCAGAGAACAGCTGCTGCCTTGGCAACAATAGAGGGTAGAAATGTTGCCAAACAACAGAGAATAAAAACTGAAAATGGCCAACGTGTTTTGCCCTTCGCCTTTATTAAAAGCATAAAGCGATAATAAGGGCAGCAAATATGAGGGCTCTGTAACAAAAAAGGTCTATTTCGGACAAAACCAGGTTTTACCTTTAGTACAGCTTGGCTGTACTGCAGCGGGTCAATAGAAACCTTCCCAAAACAGCCCTTCTCATCACTAAGTGAGAAATGATAATTTACTTTGACTTACCAATAAAAGTGTTGTACTCAGACCAGGTGTTTATTAAAAGAAAAATATCCACCTAAAATGTCCAAGGTACACAAAAATCCGACAGTATCCATTTAAAGGTTGTACCAGCTTTATTCCATGAGTCCAACCTGTCTACTTTTAAAACCCTTTTTTGTAGCCTGATAAACCAGACTAAATGTGAGATTAAATGTGTAATTTAGTCTGGCCCCGATGAATGAGACATCGGAAGATTGTTGATGAGAACAACTCGCTGTTTTTCAAACCATGTCTTTGTCTACTTGCCAACGCTCTGATCAATGAGCACAACTGACTGTGACGTGCGATGGAAAGCTGGTGGGGGAGTGTAAACAAACAGCCTGTCGGTAAAACGGCGAATACGTCCTTCTTAAAAATGAATGAGCGTATAGCCTCTTCCTGCTCACGTTTCAACTAAAACCCCAAGTCTAATCCTTCCAAAACTAATTCGAAATCTTCTCTGCTGTGCTTTCTCCAGCGTTGGGCAGCTTTGTTGTCACTCCCTCAAAACCCGCTTTGAATCCGGATATTAAAGACACATCTCTGCGTTGTGATTGGCCCGCCAGTTCTAGGACCTGAGGCATTAATCGAGGCCACTCGCAGGCAAAAATTATTTTGGCCACTGGCGGGTGGGGCTAGTTTCCTAGGCTACTTCTTTTGAATAAAGCTTAAAGTTAGACTCTATCTCTATAGATATACAGTACTGCTATAGGTTTAGACTGCTTGAGGACATAGGGGCCATTTTCATGATTGTTTCATTCAATCTCTATTATCAAATTCTCAAATTTGTAAGTTCAATCCCTAACTTTATATCCTCTCTTTTTTATATCCCCACACGGCTCCCTGGGTGCCGGGGAACAGTGTGGGGTTAAGGGTCTTGCTCAGGAACCCAGAGTGCAGGTTGTGGGGATTGAACCAGGTACTTGCAACCTTCTCATAGCACAAGCACACTGCTCTAACCAATAGGCCTCACTGCCCTGTTGTATATGCCTGGAGGTTTCCCTGCAATAGACCAGAATCATGTCCAGGGCGTAACATGCCTATTGCCCATAGACTGTTGAAGATTGGGACCAGCACCTTTGTAGCCCTGTTGGACAAGCAATAAAGGGTGGATGAATTATTTGTTTGAGAACTTATAAATTATAAGTTATATTTTAAAGAAGCAAACACTTCACTTTTTCCATAAAATATTTTGATTTATGTAAATTCCTGTTTGAGATGAAGGAATTAAGACTCTTACTGTGACAAAATGACTGTACATATAGTCCATAAATTGTAGAGTGGGTGGATGACAGAGTTGAAGGTAGAGTCACTGACTACACCTGGTGTAACATCCTTGACCAAAATCACAAGCTCCATCTAAACGGAGGTCAAAACCTTGCAAAGAGCCTCTACCACCATTAGGATGTGTGTAATGGATGTGTGTTTTGCATGCGACACATTTTTGTTTCCGGATTAAATAGAGGAAATTTTATGCTGCTTTTCCCTGCTGTTAACATAGGATTTAGGGGTAGATAGCAGCCAGGTGTTGTCAATTTAAAGATCTTGATTAACTGATCTCAGGAGCTCTCTATCAGTAGTTTTGACCAATAGCTGGTCTGGATTAGATCTGTTTCTCTCTAACACCAAGAAACACAGTCAGTGTGCAATTATAAAACAGAAGAGGTAAGTAGTTACATTTGCTAACTTTTTTACTAAGTTTACTTATAAGAGTAATTTTACTGCACCATACCTTTTATGGTTACTTGAATTATATTATTGTGAAGTATCTCTACTATTACTATATTGAGATTTTTGGTTACCTCCTGTGAACTGGTTTTAATTTATAATATAAACCAGTTTTACCTCCCTCAGGTTTGGATTACTTTTGGAGCTCCTTTCCTGTCCTGTTTTATAACAGCTTTGCTGATTTGAAGATGGTTACAGATGCTATCTAGCCTCCTCTTCGAAACAGATAAGGCCTTTCTGTTTTATTGAGGATGAAACCTTTTCATTTTCTATTTCCTACTCTAAGAAGAGCCTCAGAACAAGATTTTCACCACTTCTGAGCTGCCTCATCATAAGACTCGTCAATAGGTAAATCCCTCAAGTGATACTGATATAACAAATTAGGAATTCATAAAACCATGAAAACTTTATGATTTACCTTTCATGACAGAAAATCTTTGCTATGTTACTGTATAAAAGGTGGCTAGATCGGTAACCTCAAAGGCTTCATAGCAATATTTTAAACAAGTTTTCTTTTTGTTCTGTTTATTTTAAGTCTGTTTTGATATAATGATCTAGAGTTGATAGAGTACACCTGTTGTTGCTGTATTTCATTTGTTTTGTCACATTGTGTCACACAGAATGACATCAAATCATGATTGGTTTACACACACACACACAAAAAAAGAAAAAATAGAACTGCATTGGTATAGAGGGGTGAATTTTATAGGGTTGTTTATATAGATTTTAGCCCCAAGGAAAGATAAATCTGTATCTTCCATCTATCCCTCCCTATTGTTGAAAATCATATGTATGATAGCAGACCTCTTTGGACCAACGAACTGAGAGGTTATGGAGTTACTTAAGAAGACAAGGCCACAATCACCCATCTAGATTAAATCCTACGTCTAAGTACCTAAAATTAAAGTGTCACATTTGTTTTCTTAGCCAGCAACAACTTTTAGCTAAGTTAGCTCCAAAAGTTGGTAGTTTAGCCAAGAATATTACATATTACGGGTAGCTGTACTTTAATCTTTCGTTAGTCAAGTAAAAGTAGAAAGTATTCATCCACTAAGTAAGAGTATAAAAGTAGGCTTACTGGAGGAAATAGCTGCTCAAGTACAGAGTAATGGTTCAATCATAACATGTGATCTGAAATTTCAAATAATCAGTGAGATTTATGTGTAAATTGTGGGGGTTGGGTGGGGGGTTGCGATGATAGCGGGAAGGAATCAACTGCATCGCTGCATTGTTGGTTTTCCCCTTACAGGGCAACAGAACACCTCACCTGTTCAGGCAGGCCAACAATTCCCTGTAACGACGCCCCTTTCAGAGACATAGACAGAGACATTTATTGCAGGCTGACAAAGAACATAAACAACCCCATTCCTAAGGGGCGGACCCGTTTGTCCGGTTCAATTTGTATGTTTTGTAAGCCAAAACAAGGCTTTGTTTTTGATCCTCTCTACAAAGCCTCAAACTCAACACTATTTCTGACATTTTGAATTGAAAAAGAATTCCTGGAGGGGAAGCGAAACTTCTTCAAACTTGGAAACAAAGTCCAGCAGATTGTTTTTTTTTTTTTCAGTTTTTGGAATGACCTGGATGACTGAGAATTGCAATGCGTCAAAAAGATGTTTGATTCCAAGAAGAATAGTCTGACTGTTGAAGTTCACTAAAGCTAGCTCAGGAAGCGTTCTGACATCGCTGTCAAGTTAATAAACTCAAGGGTACATGTCCTTGCTGATGTTGTTAGCCATGATTTTAAGCTCTATCCTCAAATACATTTTCCACGAGGCATTAGAGCATTATTTATGATATATTATATTTCAGCAGTAGTACCAGCAGACGACGCCACATCTGTTATGTCAGCTCTTTTGCTCCCGGTGCTGGAACTTTATTTAGGCTAAAGAAGGATAATAAAAACACTATCAGGACGGACACTTGGAGTATATAGCCTTATTTGATCATAATCAACTTTAATTTGGTCTTTTTGGTATAGACATAAAACACGACTATTTGCTTTTGATTAAAATCAAAAAGTACCATAAAGTACAACTACTATATATATTCTTTTAAAAGTTACTCAAGTAGATGTAAGTTAGTTAGGTTAGCTCCCATGTTTTAGGGGAGCTCAGACTGTGTAAAGTGGGACTCTAGGTCACATGACTCATTTAATTATGATACGAGCCTCTAAAGTTACATATGCATCCACAAACAGGTTTACATTTGAAGGCAATCCAACTTTCACTCAGTTTTTTGAAGACGTTTCAACACCTTCAAAAAACTGAGCGAAATTCCAGTTGCCTTCCAAATTAAGCCTGTTGGTGTCAATGACCTCGATGAATGAGAATTTACACAGGCATGTTACATTACCATGCCGATAAGGGCATCATTATGCAGCAAGTGGTGCATATTAGCCTGGACAATTATTTTATTTAAGCTAATAAATGCCTAAATTGAAGTTAATCATTGGCTTTGGAGTACAGAGGTATCCAATAGATTGTCCATTGACCAAAGATTAAAAAAACCTTATATGCTACTGCTGCACAACATGCAGCAAAAAACAACTTTCACAGAAACCATCTGCATCTGTCAGAAATGTCTTTTTTAAGGCAATTTATAGATGCCTCCATCAGATTTTAGAAAACCAAACTAAATAATGGCTAAATTTGTATTGGCTGGGCATTCAGGTGGGTAAGAGCTGCTGCGTGCCCAGCCTGCTGCCTACTAGAGCTGTTCCAAAGCCAGTGCAATAAAGCGCACAGCAGAATGAAAAGACATACAGTATGTGGGTACCACCGAAGCTATGAGCAGGCGTGGCCCTCAGGTGGAGAAGACGAACAGACTGGGCTCCTGGGGAACCACTGTAGGATTCTCAATCTTAGGTTTAAGGAATTGACCAACCCTTTAACAGATCTGACCCTAAAGGTTTCAGATCTGATCCTGTGGAAGGACATTAATGGAGTGATGACAAACTTTAATGTTATTACTAGAAAATTGGGCTATTCCTAATTGTATTGATAAAATAACGATGAAATAATGATAAAAGAAGCATTTTTTTCTTTTAGCTATGTCATAAAAATCTTTTTTTTTTCTTTTTTTTTTGCCTCGACTGGTCTTTTTCTTTATTTTTTTCAGCCTTCAGAAGTGGTGTGGTACAGTGATGTGGAGAGGAAGCTTCCCTTTCAGGAAAAACTCTTTCTTAGGGGTTGGAAGAAAATAATTATTATTTCATAACAGATTTATACTCTGCAGCAATAAAGGCATTGTTAAATTAAATATATATCTATAGTTGACCTATGACCTTTAAAGAGGGAGAGGTTTAAGTTTAAAATTTTAAGGCAAGGTAAATGTTCCAAACATATAATAATCATTATTTTGAAACAGTTAGCAAAATGCTTTGTTTCCTTTTGTTTAACACTTTTTAAAACTCAATATTAATTGAATTTAGCACAGGTATGTATAATTCTATCACAAACTCAAATGCCAATGTGAGTGAAAATATGATGAAATTGAACTTCTCAAGAAACCTGTGTATAAATTAACAGTTGTAAAGCTGCAATAAACTGAAATAAAACCATTAAAGTGTTAGTCAAAAAAATTCTACATAAGAAAAATGTCATACAAACACTGACTTCTTGAAATTATGGCTGCTTATGCTTATTCTAAGAGCCAGAAAGTTATTGACTAATTTGCAAACCATTTAAATAATCATTTAACAAATAATAATGTATGTTAAAGAATCTAAAAAAGTAGGATTTAAGCACTTAGTAGAGGTAGAAATGTAAGGACTAATTCCTGTCAGACCACAGACAACGCAAAGCTATTTTTATTCAGCAATCTGGGCAAAAATATCCAAGTATGTATATAAAATGATACTAACGCTCGATGTCGCTAAAAATGTAGGAGCCAATGAAGGAGAAGAGCAGCACTGAGATCGGCAGGGCACAGTCCGACAGCACTTCTCTCACTTTGGCATGCAGGAACGGACTGAGAGACAGAGACAGAGAGAAAGGGAAGTGGAGTGAGCAAGAAGAGACAAATAATGGAGGAATACAATTACTGTGGACAAGACAAGGACAATGGCTGCAATCCTGACACTGCTTAAGTACCTTACTCCGCCTCTTGCTTACACAATTGAATCCAGCTTTGAGGTTGATTTGATTACCAAGAGCAATCAGTAGTAGAATATTAATGCTTATTAAATCACAGGCTGGAACTGAAGCTTCAACATAAAAGTGAGCTTTGCAAGTTTTGTCTGGAAAGTTCCTGTAAGCAGTATCAGTCTTGACGATCTATAAAGGCAAAGCCCTACCCGGTAGTATTCATCCCCACCCAAACGTGATTTAAAGTTCTCCAGTGATTAATCTTTCAAGTGCCCCAGCACATTAATGCTGAATGTACCTTCTTTTGAACTGATAGAGGGTATAGCCCATCCATAATGTTCCGAGCATCAGCAGAAGGCAAAGGAGTGGCCTTTCTCTAGTGCACTGGATGACAGATTCAGGCAGAACATCCAACGCAGACCTGGCCACCACCTCACTCCTGTTTCCTCCCTGCAGGTCTCCACCCTGAGGAAAAACTATGCTGCTGTTTTCCAGAGTTGTTTCTAGGTAGTACTTCTGAAAGACTGAAACACAATTCACAGTGATCAAAGGGAAGCTTCAGAATAAGAAAACAGAACTTGTGTACCAGTTTTACAGACGTTTGTTTCAGGTTAAGGTGTTCTGAGGCTCTTGAATCTTCTCACACTTTTCATTAGTATTTTGTGTGACAGACCAACTGCTGCTGGACTTATAGAGTATGTTTACGCTTAGAAACTTAAAACCCATAGTCTTTGTCCTTTTTTTGCAAATGAACTCAGATGCTGTTATAGGTGGAGGTTCGTGTATAAACAGTCATATTCAAGCCCTGTTACAGATTCCCGACTGGATTTAGGTCTTAACTTTGCATCGGCCATCATCACTCATTACATTTATAGAATTTGTTTTAAAATATTTAAACTGCATGCTTCCAGACTTTGATATTTAGGGTTTTTGTACTCCTGGAGGATTAACCTCTGCTCAGATTTAAAGTCTTTTGCAGGTTTTAATACTTTTTTCCTAGCAGTTCCTAGCATTGTGTACTGTACTATTCAGCTCCATCTACCTTTGTATGAACTACAGCAAGCTTTCCTGCAGCTAAAAAATGGATCACTACAGCATTATCCTGCCAACCCCATGCTTCACCAAGGGCATACTGAGCTCTTTGCTCAAACCAGAAAGGCAAAAAAATGGCTGACCTTTTCGGTTGCCAAAATAAAAAATACTATTTCTTTAGTTTGCTAGTATCTGTGAATCAAACTACTGTGGAGGAGTGGATTAAGTTAATCTTTGATTATGATGTTCCAGTGCAGCTTTTCATGTATGTGTTGTACATTTTCCAACCAACTACTTTAGTGACTTGATATAATACCATGCAAGGACAGCATCAAGCCTTGGTTTGCAAATATTAGTGCTTCTAACAATAAGGGACCCTCTATGCAAGCAGTGGGTAGGTTTTGCGGGTTGTGTAACTTTTTACCTGTCACACAGGTTTGGGTTTGAAAGATTATTGTAATGTGACCCATGAGGGATATGGAAGGCCAATATGTATCATGAAATACATACATCTGAATGTCCCATGAAAAAATACAAAATCTAACATATATTATGTCCCAATGGGACAAGCATGTCCAGCAGTCATTGGGCGAGAGGCAGGGTATGCAGATAACAATATTTATTTATTAATCTCATTAAATGTCATTTGAAAATGCATTTAGTTAAATATATAATTAATATATAGACTTGAATTTTCATTTGTAAATACATATAGTGAAATAACTATTTATCTATTTTCAGGGGGAATCCAGTCTACGCCTCTGGTGTGAGAAAATTTACTCTGTAAGGATTTTTAATGACACATAATTTTTTCCTGCCTTATAAATGTATAATAGTATGTGTTGGTCTGTCATACAAAATAACAATAAAACATACAGTAATAGTTTAAAAGTGACAAAACATTTACGGTGTACACATATGATTGGAAGGCAATGTATGAAAAAAAGAAAAAAAAACAACCGTAAAATCTGCTATCAGCACTATTTACGCAAAATTAAAGATTTATACATTGATTTCATCTGCACTCTTTACTATGTTAGCTAGCTATAAATAAGGAGACAATAAAGAGCATTTTTTGCTTTAAAAAAAAAATCCCAATAAAGAATAGATCAGCAAAGACTCCACAGCAGAGGGCTGCAAGGAGGAACAATATAACTTGGGAAAAAAAATGGACAGGTTTTAATTAAGATGACTAATTGATTAGCTGGAGAGATCTTGCCCTTCTTAGTCGGGAACGATTCTTCAGGCAGCGATGGCCATAATTAGTCCGCAGCTTAAGCAAATAATATTAAAAAGACAGCTAATACGGCACATAGTTTATTACAGGTGTCCACATTTGACTACTATGTAATAAAAATGCTTCTTCTTGAAACTAAAATCCGAGCTTCACTGAAATGGAAACTAAAGGCTGAGATGTGTACACAGCATTATTTACCACAGTCAATATATGAAAGTAGAATCAGCATAAAATGCAGTTCAGACTGCAGTGTTTTAGGAAAGATAGAGATGGATTTATAAAAAAAAAAAAAAAAAAAAAAACAGAAAAAAAATGATGGTCTTAAACTTACTTTTGACTGTTCCCTTTACAGCATCAACTACAAATGCTATGGAAATGAATAGAGCAATGACTTCTTCTGTTGACCTAAAAGGAAAAATAAACAAAAAACATTGTAAAACTGTTTAAAAAAAGGAAAAAGGATACTTAGATTAGTGTACTTTCTTTAAATAAATAGAAAATCCAAAACCCATAAAAATAATTTTATTTGAATGAAGTACTGATGTTGGATTATTATTTTTTTAATCACAGCGGTTCTGGAGCAACCTATTACCATCCCATCTTTTATTTAATTTTCACCTGAACACAAACCAGTTTGTCGGTAAAATCTTAAAATAATATATTGCAGTACTATCTACCTTTTAAAGTGTTTTAAAAGACTAAAGACAAAATCTAAATTTGAAAATCTATTTACATTTTTAACTCTGGTCCAATAACAAAAAAAAACTGGATATAATTAGTATAACTAGTATTTTTGTTTTCTCTTCGTGTCCTGTCTTTGAACTTCCGGTTTTACCCGATTAAGAAACTAGTTGCTTAAATGCGCCAAGATAGAGCAGAGCTTCGCCTCCTTAACTATGAGCCCTGGCATAAAGTCTACCAAGCACTGACAAGGGAAATTTAACCCCAATTTAACTAGCAGGCATCAAGATAGTCACATCACTGTCAAGTTTATTCTCTGGCAAAAAAAAAGCAAAGACACCTGGAGCCCTGAACTTTCCCCAGCCAGCTGTATTGTGCTTCAAATCCATCTGCTGTGGTTCTGACTCATGTTGACTATACAGTTATACGTACGATGATGTAATAACAAGGATCAATTAATAATAATTAACCTCCTGTTGCTAAATATTTTTTTTTGTTGAATAATCACATTTTTTCACACCAGAAAAAAGAAAATAACTTTAAATTGTAAGGTTACACTTTAATTTGTGTAACAGAGAAAAATACAAACAGAACCAAAACTATATAAGTATGTAATGGCAAAGAAGCAACATAGCCAGCAATATTTAATATTCTGTTTTTGTTGTCATCAATAAAACATTAGAAAAAATAAACAGAAACAAACTTGAAAGGAAAGCCTTTTTTTCAATATAGATTTTCTTTCTCTTTGAATATTGTATAATCTATACTTACTAAGCTATTCTCATTCTACTTTTATAGCACAACCACCTAGAAATTTCAATACATCTTTAAATTGCTGAAAGCTAAATTTTTTATGGCTTGGCTTAAAATTAATACAGTGAAACAAAGAACAAAATAGTAGAGAATATCCTCCATGTTTTTGGTTTTGAGGATGACTAAATAGTTCTCTATGCCATACTTGTGAGATAGAGTCGGGAAACTACAATTAAAAACTTATTTCACAAGTGAAAACCAAGAGAGCTGAGAGGAGAGATTAATTAAACTGGATATTATGAAAATGGTTACAGTAAATTGAGATTAATACAAAGAAAGGTTGATTACGTGGTACCTTTTAAATAGCTTCATGAGCAGACTGACATTAAAGATTCCTCCCAGGATAAGGAAGAGGCAGTTCCACAAACCAATGCAGGCGTAGAAGGCTGGGAAATCCAAGTTGTAGTCATCACAGATTCCTCGGATCACTGTGGTCGAGAAGGCAAAAAATAAGTAATTATTCTTGTCAAACCTTTTTTAAATTGCTTTAATTTTACAATCATGGACTTTAATGTACTTCATATTTGTGTAACAGACCAATCCAAAGCATTGAAATGGAAACATACTTGAACCAGCAGGTGAGCTCCTGCACCCTGCGCCACTGTTACCCCAATGGCAAAGGATGCAGGACAAACTCAGCAAATTTTTCGGTGGAAGATATGTAAAGTTAAATCCTTAAAACCCAAAAAGGTCCTTGTCAAACCTGAAAGTGATTATTAGTGCAGATTTTTGCTTGTTTGAAAGAAAAAGAAACTTTGTTTTGCAATATTTTGGGTCAAAGGGATATTATGAGGAGTGGATGGGGGTAAATCCAGCTGTTCATGATGTAAACTAGCAGCAAATCTTACCAAGGTTTCTTCTCTGTCAGAGGAGGATAAACAGTTGGAGCAAACAAAGTCAGCTTTTAGAATTTATATTTTTTGGTAATTTCATCTTTAATACTTATTTTTGTGGTTGCGCATAGAGATATTTACGTAAAAGACACTAAATGATATTGATCATTTTTAACATCATTGTAACATGGTTGTTAATACTTTATTTTTAACCTTGATCTCTAAGGCTTAGGACTTCATCCTTTGAATTACTTAAAGATTGGGTTATGTTCTAAGAAAAAAACAGTTTACTTCCTTTTACCAAACAGCTTCCACTTATTGGTATTTTATAATGTTTTACTTGGTACTAACATACTGTAGTACTTTAATGATGGTTTATTAACAGGTTAATACACCGTAACTTGCTAATACTTAGTAGGGAAATACAGTAGAATCCGCTAATGTTGGTCCAGAGCAGATTTGAGCACTCTAAGCGGTTGATTACCAACACCGAATTTACCGTTTACTTCTTTTTTATGCAGAATATCATCTAAATACCATTTGTATGGTTTTTCAATGAGAAAAATTACAGTTATTATTTTGCCTTGCAAGTTTAATTACAGTTTACTGCGCTGTGCAAAGACATAGCTCTGGTAGCCTATGTAACTAATTCTGTGTGTCGGCTCTGCTGTGCCGCTAGTGCATTTTTTTGACATGTCTGAAAATAAAGTTTGAAAAAATCAGTTTCATAGAACAACAACATAGAAGATAACTGCATAGGCTACAGAAAATTAAAGCTAGCCAACCTCTGTTTTGTGTTGCGGATCTGCTGCGCCTCATTAAGAAATAACTTCACATATTTATCCATGGTTCCCTGGATCAGAGTGTTGGCCAACATGAGTTCACTTCTTTTTCAAAACGATGTTAAAGGTCAAAGGTTTTGAACCCAACATGAAGGAGACCGGTCTTTAAAATGCAAACTGCATTCCTCATTTCAGCTCTGGAAGGGACAACGCGCTCTTGTACATTTCAGATGTACACGTAACTTAAAAATTATTTTTGCACACGTTTACATTCATGAAATTTCCAAAAAGGAAAAGTATAAGTGGATTTCTTTATTGCTATAAAAAAATTATTTAAACAGCATTTGTATAGAAGTGATTCTGTCCCAAGCATTTTGATCTATATAAGTGGTTGATTACTATATCCGTGACCACTATAAGCGGATTCCACTGCACTCAGTAACTAGATGTAACAATAAAGTAATAACAGACTTTAATCTACTCTGTACTTACTGCATAATTACATAGGGATTTGTTCATTGCTTGTTAATTAGGCTCATATTTTTAAGTCTTCAATATTTATCTCAAATGTAAAACGTCATAAAAACAAGTAGAGGCCATTAACTGAAAAAGGTGCATCTACACTTAACTGGTATTACATCTTTATGACAACGATCACAGAAGCTTTTTCTAGACTCTAGACTCTAGAGTCTATTGGAAGCCTTTTTATTGATTTTAGAATCTTATGCCAAAGAGTTAAAGGGAAACAAGCATTTTAATCTACCTTAAAAGGAAAAAAAAAAGAAAAAAAGAACTGTAATTAGTTTGTTAAAAACCATAATAATTTTGTTGTTATCTTGAGTTACAACTTTACAAACAAGCCTTTGTTCTCTTCAAAAAGCTGCTGGAAATCTACAACAATTATCCCCAAGAGAATGTTCCCTGCGCAGTTCCAACCCATTTACTTCAAAGATCATCTCACCACAAACCCAGCAAACAGCTTTGGTATTAAAACTGCATCTTGGCATCAAAGTCACTGCTTTTCTACATTTCTGTTCTCTTTTGGACTTTCCACCATTCAAGTTCATTTACACTCCTACCAACAAAACAATTCTGTTGGGCAAAAACCTACGGTTTATATGCTGCATTTGTCTGAGTTGAATAAAAGCTGTACTTGTTAATGCAGTTAGGAAATCTGCAGACCCGCAGGCTCCTGAAACCAGGAGTTACATAACACCGGCATAAAAAATATTAATGTTCTAGTCCGTTTGCTCCTTCTCAGATTACTTTTCCATATATACCTATGATTTTTAAAATCCTCATTAAATATATTTCCTATATTTGTATTAAGACAATCCAGATTTCAACAAAAAATCCCAAGTTATTTGCATAAAGAAAATTAGACCAAAACAAAAAATAGATAACTCAAATGACACTCGGCAAATCAAATAATCATGCGAATAAGTTCTAAGTAATCAGCACTCGAAAAAAAAGTTTAACAGAGATTAGAAACTAATAAATAAGAGGAAACATGTCAGCAACAGCCTAGAGAACATTTGCTATGTAATGTATGCTGAAGGCTGTTTGAAGGGATGCAATGCCCAAAAATTTAATAAAATATGCATCTTTTATGTAATAATCCCGCAATCGTTATGCATTTCCCACAAATGTAATAGCTGTTGCCCACTACAAATGTTATAAGCTATTTCCCACAAAAGCTGTGGTAAAGTTTATAACTTCTACAAATGTAATAATGTAGCAAATAACTGTTGTTTTCTATTTGTTATTTGATTGATGTTGCCTAGTGATGCCTCCCCCCCTTCCTTCTCAGCGCACAAAACAATGCTGTGAAAAAATTAAATCCAACATTTCATAATATAACATTTTCTCTAGGCCTACCGCTTTGAGTCGCGTTGTCTGTGTTCATGTATTCCTTCTTCAATTTAAAAACCACAATAAGAAAATAAAGTGTCCCCCAAAATTACTTGATATGCCTAGAGAAAAAAGGAGAACAGTTCCTTTTATATTTTATATTGCCATACATAACTGAATAGATTTTGAAAAACCTGAATTAGAGATTAAATTAATTTTAATTTTATATAGTTTTGGGCTCTTCTAGAATCTCAGCCTGCTGCGTAAGCAGTGGTTATTTAATAAACAAGATCAGCTCTTCTGGTACGAGCTACTCTTCTATCTCAGTTTAAAAAATCGGATTTAAAATAAAAACATTTACAAGGTTAAGAGTTGCATTTTGATGTATAGCCTATGGTAAAAAAAAAGAAAAATGTCAGTGTCCTTTAAAAAAGTTCTGTGAATGTCCTGTTTGGTGCATCAAAGAGCGCTGAATATGCATAAATAAAAAATCCAGCAGGAATAATTTGATGGCCTTATTTTTCTTTTTTCAGTTTAGGCTTCCAGAGCAATAAAACTCACTGGTATGTCACAGCCCTGTTATCCCACATTTACACGGCTCTGTTCATAGCGCAGCGCAATCTGAAGTTCTTTGCGCCAATGAAACAGATTCAACAGTAGTATCAGTATGCAACAACAATCAAATAAACACAACTTTCCCACAGAAGTAATAAACCTATGCAAACGTAATAGTTATTATATTTGGCCCTACTAATATCACCTATTATGTTTGTAGTAGGTAATGGCTATAACAGTTGTGGGAAATGTATTATGTTTGCAGGAATATTAAGTTAAATTTAGATAACATTTTTGTCATATTTGTGTTAATTACATTTATATAAATATATAATTACATAATATATTTTCAATGTAAATACAGTAAAAATACTCTAAGCTGAATAGTTTTGATGAATTTAGATTTTTCTTTAAATTACACAACCTTTGCTATGTTGTTTAAGCTGCAATGCAATCTTGGTAAATGACATATTCAAGGTCATCATAAAAACAGGTATGAGTGTGATGAAATTAATGAAAACCACAAGGTAATGAAGATGAGAAGAACCAAACAGAGGTAGAGGAGAGAGTTGGCCAAATAAGCTGGTGTTTGTGCGTTTGCTGCTAACCCAGAGCCCACGAAGAACTCCATTTCTAACTGAGGCTGTTTGCATCACCATCAAAAGATTTCCGCAGATATATTAAGAACGATGTGTTACACCAACTGAGAGATACTTCTCTGTCAATTTAAAGTGTTGTTCTTTATCTTCCGATTTGATTTCAAATTAGCATCTGCAAATGCTTTTAGCTCTAGCTAATATAGTAAGTAGACCAGAAGCTAACCACATTTGTTTGTTTCAACAGATATCTGATGCTCATAAAAACTTGGAGGCAATGATGCTGTGTAGCATTGTCTAAATTTACACCAGTCAAACACAGTAAGAAAAATAAAACACTAGTGAAACACGCATCCTTCCTGTATTTACTCTGTAGGTTTCAGTCCAGTAAGGCCAGTACAGTACTGGCCAGTATCACAAAGTAATTCAAGGTATGGTGGAGGATTTTTGTGCATTTTTGAAAAGACCAGCCCTCTCCAACTAAAAAAAAGAACAAAAGAAAAAAAAAAACATGCACATGCACAACCCTGTATCCTCTCCCGAGAGGGNAGACCAGCCCTCTCCAACTAAAAAAAAGAACAAAAAAAAAAAAAAAACATGCACATGCACAACCCTGTATCCTCTCCCGAGAGGGATGCCTATTAAACACGCTCAAGAGCATGAACAATCCCATTTCTCCTTGGGCACGCTCTGTTTAAAAGCTGCTGTTTGCGTCACTCATACGAGCTTACTTTGCAAAAGAACATTTGCAATTTTTCCACTATGCCAGACTCACCACTGGTAAGTAAAAATAGGGACGAGCACATGGAGGGCCTTACTTAAACATTTCACCAGCATGATTGACAATTAGAAGGACCACTTATTTTGATGATCCACCTGGAAAAAGAAAATCCTCTACTATACCTTTAAGATTTTTTATGTATCCCAAATACGTAGTAATTTT
Source organism: Cyprinodon variegatus (assembly GCF_000732505.1). Taxonomy (NCBI): domain Eukaryota; kingdom Metazoa; phylum Chordata; class Actinopteri; order Cyprinodontiformes; family Cyprinodontidae; genus Cyprinodon; species Cyprinodon variegatus. Next base: position 98,958 of record NW_015151660.1, read on the forward strand.
TAAGTAAATATGACAATTAGAACATTTTTAGTCCAACATGTTCAAATAGCCATGTATACATTTAGTTTGCTGTAGAAGATTTGGAAAAAACAGTAATATAAAGAGAGAATAACTTTCAGTGGAGTGAATAACATTCACATCTGAGGAGTGACATTAGATTACCCCCCTGCACATCATCATTAAAATATTATGCCAAAGGTGAAGTTAACAGGTGGTGACTACATGGTGTGGGCTGTCTTATAACTGACTGGTCAACTTCAAATGACTCAAGATGAAAAGGGTTTGGATTTTTAGGTACAACAATAGTCCCAAAGACAGAGACAAGAAAACCCTTAATTCACTTCAGAAAAAAACAAGATAAAACTGCTCTAACCGCCTGCCTAGTATTTAACTGAAAATGTTCTGGAATTCTGAGTTTTCTCACGACTTAATTTTATTGAGCAATTTCAGTTTGATTGCACAGTATGTGTGGATAACCTGGCTTTTACATCTGATGGGAATATAATGTAATAAACCACTGGCTTAACATAGAATAAGAAAAACATGTTTAAATCTTATTTTACCCATCTATTTTTGTCTCAACTACACATGGGAAACTCATTAACAGTATATGAACATGGTTTTGGGTATGAACGTGTTTTCCCATTAGAACAGTGATGAGTTTTTGTTAGAAAAGGAATAAGATCAGCATGAGAGAAGTTTTAACACAATCCCTTAAGGCTGGATGCATAGTTTTCTGACTTGCCGCTGTCTAAAACTGTGAGAGATAAGTGCTTTGTGGTTGAGGCAAGCTAATGGAAAGAAGGAAAACTTACCACTGATAAAGATGGCGAGGGGAGCAGTGGTGAGAGGGATAACTAAAGGGGAGCCAGCAAATAATGAGTAGATGACTCCACCGATGCTCTGGCCAATGATAGTCTTCCGAACATCTGGGCAGAGAAGAGACATGCACACAACACCACAAGGAAAGGTCCTGATTAATATGCATGAAAGCCTGTAAGGTTCTTTTGCACAGTTGAGCAGAAGCAGAAGGAACCTTGTAATTCACTTTCTACACAGGGAATGTTATTAGGCAATTATCTTTTATTTTTACCCACAAAATCACTCGAAATACTTGCTGCATGTTCTTCCCACAATGATAAACAACTGTTTGAAAAAAAACAAAATAAAAAGAAAAACAACACAATCCCATTTTAAAAGAATGAGTAATGCAGGCTTTATATGTAAAATGTGTGTAAAGCAGCTTTAAATCTGCAAACTAATAAAACATTTGCATTAAGAAGCAAAAATCTAATTTTTGAATAAAAAAAAAAGAAATACTTTTGACATCTGGTCATTATTTTTTATTGACCTGTGCACTATATTATATGTGGTGTGCACATGCTTAATGCACCCGTGCATTGCTATGGATTATTACCAGGTTATGATACTCTTTGACCTTTTTAGCTTTTGTTTCTGCTGCTGTAATAAACATGTCACTGTTAGTAGCTAAATAGAAACCATGTGGTGAAAGATGGTTTCAGAATTGGAATGTTGCTTTCAGAATCACAGATACTATGAACAGAATAATAGAACAAACACACACAAAAAAACCTATATAAATCATATTAGTAAAGTCACAGATTCCATGGTTATAGGAGAAAAAACAGTTTAACAAAAAAAGGAACTTCATTTTCTCAGTCTATCTTTGAGGTCATGGGTATGTGAATCCTGACTGTGTGCTCATACTGATTTCGCCACGGGTACTCTCATCATTGAGGGAGCCGAAAGCGATAGCAGGGAGGAGGATGGCAATGTAGAGGAAGATGGCTGTGGTCATGTACTTCAGCAGGGTTTTATTACTTCCAACTATACCTGAAGGGAGAGAAACACAAACACATGAGTCATATGCATCTCATAATGAAGCGGAGGAGGCTCGGCCCTTTAATTTAAAAACGACAAAAACATTACAAGAATTCATTATTTAGTTTTCTCTGCACTCAGAAACCTCCTATGTGTGGGTTAAACTGCTCTACTGTGGCTCACACAACTAAATTCCCCTTTGAAAACAGGAGCAATTTGTTTTAGTTGTTAGTAATGCATCACTTTTTAAGAACAGTTATCTAAAAGATGAATAACTGGTGTTGGATTAGAGCATTTTCATTGGACTCTAATATGATCAATGATTCCTGTGACCTTCATAAGATGATGAATATTTGATGAAAATCACATGTCAGATATATCTTGACTTTGTTACAGTGGAATAATTAAATGCATTTAGAGACTACGAAAAGATAAAGGGCTGTCGTGGTTTTTGTGGCTAATATGTTCAGCATGTGTGAATAAGCTGGACAGGAACCGTTTTCCCATACAGCAGATAAAGAGTCTGAGTTGACGACTCAATAAAAGATGCAGCCTTTAGCGACCGCACTAGCAATGTGTAGGGAAATGCTTGTGGTTGATGACCTGGGTAATTACTGTTGAACATAAGGACGCATATAGGGGCTGGGAGATATTCCTTTTATGACACAAAACCATATATAGCATACATATGTACCTAAAAAAGTGAATCGATTTTGATTCTTATTTAAAAAAAAAAAAGAAATAAGGTTTGACACATAGATATGTAAAACCCAAGTGTTAAAAATATGTCATACTTCCTTTTTACTCTGACCGTACGTGTGGCAGAGAGTGAAAGATAAATGAGGAGCTGCCAGCAACACCCCGCTGGGGCATAACAACAAAAATGATTCACTTTCTCTACAAGTCCAGGTCCAGCTTACCGTCTGTGAAGTCAGAAGGGTAGAAAGGCAGTCTGCGACGCAAGTCCTCATAAATCCCTCGACCGGCTCTGAAGAAATCTTTACACTGCGAAGAGAAAGGGAAAGGTTAGATTTTCCTCAAGGACACATCTCTCACTGAGGAAACGCCATGACTGTGCCATAAAGTGTAAAAACACAACTTATAGTGCTATATTGCTACATACACCTTAGACAGATTTATTTTTGTCATTTTGTATACACAAGTGTAAATAAGAAGAAATTAGGACTCATTTTGTCATCTTGATTACAAATCCGTTTGTGTTTATTTGAAGTGATTGTGGTAGATAAAGACAGTAACTGACAACTATGTGGGAAAAAGTTTCACAACTGTTGAAGAGTGTGGGGTGTATTTCTGTTCAGCCTACTTTACAGTGATACCCCTAAAAAAATTCAAGTATTAATAAATCCCTTTAAAAGTGACCTGATTAGTACATCAAGTCTGAGTGAGTACAGTTGTTTCATGATAACAAATAGATTTCTAAGAGCATATCAGTGAACAAACGGCATTCTCAGCTCCTTTTTCACAGAAGGTCTCAGGATTAGTTATATACAAACTGATGTCATACGGGGAAGTAGGTCAAATAATTGCACAACACCTTCAGATCAGTAGCTGGCATTAAAAAGAAACCAACCCCTGCCGCCCCCCCCCAAAAAAAATCTCTACAAGTTAAATCTTTATTCCGTTCAAAACTAAGGTGAAAGCTCTATAATAAATTTTACTAGTACCAATCCCTAACCTTATCAACCTAATCTAAATTCACCAATAGGTTAATCTAGCAAAAACTGCATGTAGACAAAAAAAAAAAGATGACACCTCTCTACCTCCATTCCCCTTCCATGACCTCATATGTGCATATTTGACAAAAATAAATACATAGCAAAACAGCATCATCTTTTGGAGGAACATGACTAGTCAAGAAATAAGTAACTTAAAACTTTAAAATGCAGTTAGGAAGAAAAAATTGAAACCTATATTTCAAAATAATCTTTGTAAGTGAGGTATATTTTCTTGTAATGTTCCTGAACCATTTATTGTTGTTAAGTGAAGTATAGCCTAATTTTGTATGAAGAAGGCATTCATAAGCTTTTGCTTCCGCCTAAGCCTCAGTCTTTAAGTAACAATAATGTAGGTGTAGACACAATGTGACTTGGTTCTGTATTGTGTCTGAAAAAACTTAACTAATTGGAGTAAGAACTTGTGAGGTTATGCCCAATGTATTTCAAGCCTGATTGAAATAGCAATTGCCACACATTTTGTTCAAAACATGTTTTTTTTTTATTTTTTATTATTCAAACCCCAACAGCTACTGCCTTTTCTCTACCAATTAATACTAACTTCCTCAAATAACGGGACATGTCACACAAAGGTTTGGATCTTTCTTCTTTTTAAGACATGGAAGTGACACAAAGTTCACTTACTTAACTTATTGCAAACTACACTGTGACTGAGTTGAGCTTATTCAAATTAGCCTAGATGAGGCACAGCCATCTAGCATTGTTGCTAGCACATTGTCAGAGCATCTCTCTAGAAGATGCAATACTAAATATGAACATAACCCCAAATGGCTGGATGACACTAAATTTAGCAGATGGCTTTACAAGACCGCACTACTACATGAAACTTAAAGGTATAGTGGAGGATGTTCTTTTTCTGGGTGGATCATCAAAATAAGTGGTCCTCTAATTGTCAGTCATTCTGGTAAATGTTTACCTAAGGCCGTCCTGCGTACTGATCCCCATTTTCACTTATCGGTGGAGAGTCTGACAAAGTGGAAAGATCGCAAACGTTTTTTGGAAAGGAAGCTTGTATGAACGATGCAAACAGCGACTTTTAAACAGAGCGTGCACGAGGAGAAATGGGCTTGTGCACGCTCTCGCACATGTTTCAACAGACGTTTGCTCTTGGGAGTGGGTACAGAGTTGTGCATGTGCATTTTTTTTTTTTAAAGTGGAGGGGCAGGTCTTTTCACAAATTCTCGAAAATTCTCTACTATATGTTACACACAACAATTTAACTTTGGCCTAAAACTAATACTTTGTTACTGAATTCAACATTAGGTACACTTTGTTTGAAATTTGTAACTTTTATTTTGGAGCATTCACTGAAAGCCAGGAGCCCAAGGATCCTCAGAGGAACCTCAGTCTTTGTCCCTTGTACAACAGTATGTTATAAATGCACATATTGTTTCTCTCCACACTCGAGAGGACTGATGTGTACATTTGCACTTGAGATGCAATAAATAATGTACATATTTATGTTGCAGGTTTGTCAATTACTGAAGCCTTTGAGCCAGTAATAAACATAAAGCAGGTAGAGGAATGAGGCATGAGTTTGCATTTTATTTTATGAACAGGGTGGGGCTAAGCCACAACTCGAAGATTTTCACATGGATGTACATGGAAGTAAACAAGAAAAAAAAAACATATACATGGTAAGTGACTCACACCATATTCAATTTAAATCTATACCTTCAATTCTTCAGATGGCCTTTCTTCAGTTCTTCTAACAAAAAAGTAAATTATTGCTTATTACTCATTTATACAGATGAATTCTTTTATTATATTTATAAGTAATTAAAGTAATTTTAGATATATCTGCCACATGAGCAGCGACTAGATGTTTAATGAAACATTTCTATATTAGGGAGAAAAGCAAAAACAGATAATCCGTTTGTAAGTAATGTGTAATCTTAAGCAAATATTAATGTAATAAGGAAGAATTTATGGGAGCAGTCTAATTGCAAGGATGCATGGTAGAAATAAACTAAACAAATGACCAATTTTTAGGGATGACCTTAAAAACTAAAATTATTATGGAGGCCTATCATAAATTCTGTTAAAGAGTTTATTTATCATTTGAACTTAAATTAATAAAAAATTCTAAGAGAAAAGTTGTGTGAATTAATGGTGATTGTAATTTATTTTAATTTAATGTCGTTTACAATATTTCAATTTGCTTTGTTCAACTTAAAAAAAAAAAATGGCAGCAGCAGTCGGTCCTTACATTTTTAAACATATTTTTCCTTAACAATCTCGCAAATGCAACAAAGATGGATAGAGAGATAATGTGAAATGGATTTAAATTTCAACTAAAAATAAAAGAAAGGACAGCATAATTAATAAAGCTTGTCATTTTCTTACAACATGACTGCATTTCAAGCTCTGAAAACTAAATGTGCAAATATCTGCTTTCTAAGCACCAGGAGTTACTATCTGAAAGCACTGAAGCTTCTGGCTATCGAACAGAATGTCGACATCATCATCCTCGCTATCTTCAAAATGTCTTCCTCTATCCCAGAAACAGCAGAAGATATGGATGTAGCGGGACTACTATTTCCCTGGTTTGGCTGTTTGCATCCACAAGTCATCAGATGGATTTAGAGGTCAAAGGCATTTATGAACTTAGACAAAAGGATCTGCATTGGAGATGAAAGGCCAGAGTCAAATAGACAGGATCTGTACTTGTTGATGATATTCAGATGTGAAAATTCTCTTTCACATGCAACACTGCTTAAAGGCAGAGTAAGGGATGAGATAAGAACCCTCTGAATGTTGGAGTAACTGTCAGGACTGCTTGTTTTCACAACATCCAGCAGGTCATGCACAGAGGAGGCTGCCTAATGTATTCCAATGTGCTTTAAAGGCATCCACCCGCTTAAAGTGGAGTCTTTGTCATCAGACATGTTGGGCTCACGTTTCTTAAGGATCAAACTCTCATTGTGTTACCAAAACTGTGAAGAGCTTTTATTTCAAAAGGAATAATTATGGGATCAAAAATCAGAAAAAGATTAATATCTGATTCAAATTCACAATGTAGATCTTTCAATACCAGACGCCTCTCCTCAGCTCATCATACAGCTTATCTTTGCTCTCACCAATACTCAGATTCTCTTGCTAAAACACGAGGGAGAAAAACATTGAAATGTTTCCAATATAAAGAATTTTGGCCAGGAATCAATGAAAAACGCTCTGAGCAGATGTGTTTCAGGCTCAAGGTCATCACTCATTGTCACTTCAATCTGGGTGCAAGGTAACATTCTCAATATTTTCAACAGAGTTGGCTGTCCCCACGGAAACCATCTAAAATACAATGGGGCCAAAAGTATTCAGTCAGCTACTGATTGTTCAAGTTCTCCTACTTAGAATAATGAAAGAGGTCTGTATTTTTCATCATAGGTACACTTCAACTATGAGAGACAAAATGAGAAAAAAATTCCAGGAAATCAGATTGTAGGATTTTTAAATAATTTATTTGTAAATTATGGTGGGAAATAAGTATTTGGTCAATAACTAAACTCAGGACTTTGTAACATAAACTTTGTGGACAATGACAGAGGTCAAATGTTTCTTGTAAGTCTTTACCAGGTTTGCACACACTGCAGCTGGTATTTTGGCCCATTCCTCCATGCTGGTCACCTCTAGAGCAGTGATGTTTCAGGGCTGGCGCTGGCCGACACTGACTTTCAACGCCCTCTACAATTTTCTATGGGGTTGATGTGCAGAATGGCTGATGTTTCCTCCCCCATGCTTCACAGTAGGTACAGTGTTCTTGGGATGCAACTCTGCATTCTTCTTCCTCCAAACATGACGAGTCGGGTTTTTACCAAAAATTTCTATTTTTTGTTTCATTTGACCACAAGATGTTCTCTCAATCCTTCTGGATCCTGCTTATGGTCTGGTCATTGATCAGCTCTATTGGAGCAGGAATAGCCACATAAAATTTCTTATCAGTTTACCTGTTTCCTAACCATTTTTCTATCATGACTCACTTGATCAAAGGCATCTGCTGTTTTTATTTTGGAAGAGTCTTGTAGATAATTTTAGCTTGTTGAGGTGTTGAGAAGAGATTGATCTTTCCATTGTGGAGGATCCGAAGTTTGCAGAGGTTATGTTGGAATGCGTGAAATGCACCGATGTCAAAAAACAGCCTCGTCACCGGGTCAATCCCATGTCCGATCCATCTCTGCAGATGGATCCGGTGTAAACATGGTTTGCACCGGATTGTACAATATCTCTTTTCCTTGCCTCATGAAACTTCAAAAAGCGAATCAGAACCGCTCTGCCCTGATTTGGTTTCCCAGAGGCTAGTGTGCAGTGTACCCATTCCAATGTGAATGATTTATCCGGTGCAAGCTCCAGCCATTTCAGTAGCATGTTAGTGATAAAGTCGAAAAGCGGTTGTCCTCCCTTTGCTCCTTCTCGAATGCCAAAGACATGCAGGTTCTTCCGCCTTCTTCGGTTTTCCAGATTTTGATTCGTTTCATAGGTGAAATCCACGATGTTTCCACTTTTTTGAGCGAGCTTTCTACTTTGATAATGTGAGCCTCGGCCTCCTCCATATGAGCCGCCTGGTTTAATAGGTCTTGTTTTACCTTAGACACTTTAGATTCCGGTGCAGATATAGCACTCGCCATTCAAGTCAGTCTTTCATCTATACTATCACGCTAGACAAGTTGGAATCATTGCTGTTTTGGTGGCTGTCTTGAGTCTTCTTTAAAAAAAAAATTGCACTGTTTTACAGACAAAGCTTTAGACATATTAATGTGGTATCTCTTGAGCCTTACTTATAGCTTTTAAAAGGGTTTTAAAGGAAATTTCGAACGCTGTCCTCGGAGTTATTCACTCTGTTGCCATCCCGGTTCTCGGTCAGGTCGCCCCTCAACACTTGCTTTTAATAAAATTAATTGAGTATTTTTGAATAAAAAAACAAAACAAAACACAACTGCAAACATGCAACTTTACCAAACATGCAGCTTTTTTTGTTTACTCAGAACAATATGAATTTGTAGACCAGCAAAGAGATAAAAAAAAAAAATATATATATATATATATCTTAAACTTGCGGCAACGCTTGATCAAGAACATCAAAATAATTTCCAGACTTCATAAATTTCATTTTGATGGCATTGATCACATATCTGATTTTTCAAATTTTTGAATAATAAAAAAAAAAAAAGTACCAATGCTATGGTCTCCAAAAGCTTTGCAACCCCCACTTTCTGTCCCTTTCTGTGGAGCTAGGAGAGGAGGCCATTTTGGGAAGAACAGAGACTGAATGGACTTCTGTTCATCCATTCCCTCTCTCAGCCCCCCCACCCCAATCTATGTCATGTATTGTGATGAATGGTTTTTACTGACACTGAAATTTCAATTGCAATGTAAATTGTAGTTGACAATAAAGATTGATTGATTGATTGATTGATTGATTGATTGATTGATTGATTGANAGACCAGCCCTCTCCAACTAAAAAAAAGAACAAAAAAAAAAAAAAAACATGCACATGCACAACCCTGTATCCTCTCCCGAGAGGGATGCCTATTAAACACGCTCAAGAGCATGAACAATCCCATTTCTCCTTGGGCACGCTCTGTTTAAAAGCTGCTGTTTGCGTCACTCATACGAGCTTACTTTGCAAAAGAACATTTGCAATTTTTCCACTATGCCAGACTCACCACTGGTAAGTAAAAATAGGGACGAGCACATGGAGGGCCTTACTTAAACATTTCACCAGCATGATTGACAATTAGAAGGACCACTTATTTTGATGATCCACCTGGAAAAAGAAAATCCTCTACTATACCTTTAAGATTTTTTATGTATCCCAAATACGTAGTAATTTTTAAGTAAATATGACAATTAGAACATTTTTAGTCCAACATGTTCAAATAGCCATGTATACATTTAGTTTGCTGTAGAAGATTTGGAAAAAACAGTAATATAAAGAGAGAATAACTTTCAGTGGAGTGAATAACATTCACATCTGAGGAGTGACATTAGATTACCCCCCTGCACATCATCATTAAAATATTATGCCAAAGGTGAAGTTAACAGGTGGTGACTACATGGTGTGGGCTGTCTTATAACTGACTGGTCAACTTCAAATGACTCAAGATGAAAAGGGTTTGGATTTTTAGGTACAACAATAGTCCCAAAGACAGAGACAAGAAAACCCTTAATTCACTTCAGAAAAAAACAAGATAAAACTGCTCTAACCGCCTGCCTAGTATTTAACTGAAAATGTTCTGGAATTCTGAGTTTTCTCACGACTTAATTTTATTGAGCAATTTCAGTTTGATTGCACAGTATGTGTGGATAACCTGGCTTTTACATCTGATGGGAATATAATGTAATAAACCACTGGCTTAACATAGAATAAGAAAAACATGTTTAAATCTTATTTTACCCATCTATTTTTGTCTCAACTACACATGGGAAACTCATTAACAGTATATGAACATGGTTTTGGGTATGAACGTGTTTTCCCATTAGAACAGTGATGAGTTTTTGTTAGAAAAGGAATAAGATCAGCATGAGAGAAGTTTTAACACAATCCCTTAAGGCTGGATGCATAGTTTTCTGACTTGCCGCTGTCTAAAACTGTGAGAGATAAGTGCTTTGTGGTTGAGGCAAGCTAATGGAAAGAAGGAAAACTTACCACTGATAAAGATGGCGAGGGGAGCAGTGGTGAGAGGGATAACTAAAGGGGAGCCAGCAAATAATGAGTAGATGACTCCACCGATGCTCTGGCCAATGATAGTCTTCCGAACATCTGGGCAGAGAAGAGACATGCACACAACACCACAAGGAAAGGTCCTGATTAATATGCATGAAAGCCTGTAAGGTTCTTTTGCACAGTTGAGCAGAAGCAGAAGGAACCTTGTAATTCACTTTCTACACAGGGAATGTTATTAGGCAATTATCTTTTATTTTTACCCACAAAATCACTCGAAATACTTGCTGCATGTTCTTCCCACAATGATAAACAACTGTTTGAAAAAAAACAAAATAAAAAGAAAAACAACACAATCCCATTTTAAAAGAATGAGTAATGCAGGCTTTATATGTAAAATGTGTGTAAAGCAGCTTTAAATCTGCAAACTAATAAAACATTTGCATTAAGAAGCAAAAATCTAATTTTTGAATAAAAAAAAAAGAAATACTTTTGACATCTGGTCATTATTTTTTATTGACCTGTGCACTATATTATATGTGGTGTGCACATGCTTAATGCACCCGTGCATTGCTATGGATTATTACCAGGTTATGATACTCTTTGACCTTTTTAGCTTTTGTTTCTGCTGCTGTAATAAACATGTCACTGTTAGTAGCTAAATAGAAACCATGTGGTGAAAGATGGTTTCAGAATTGGAATGTTGCTTTCAGAATCACAGATACTATGAACAGAATAATAGAACAAACACACACAAAAAAACCTATATAAATCATATTAGTAAAGTCACAGATTCCATGGTTATAGGAGAAAAAACAGTTTAACAAAAAAAGGAACTTCATTTTCTCAGTCTATCTTTGAGGTCATGGGTATGTGAATCCTGACTGTGTGCTCATACTGATTTCGCCACGGGTACTCTCATCATTGAGGGAGCCGAAAGCGATAGCAGGGAGGAGGATGGCAATGTAGAGGAAGATGGCTGTGGTCATGTACTTCAGCAGGGTTTTATTACTTCCAACTATACCTGAAGGGAGAGAAACACAAACACATGAGTCATATGCATCTCATAATGAAGCGGAGGAGGCTCGGCCCTTTAATTTAAAAACGACAAAAACATTACAAGAATTCATTATTTAGTTTTCTCTGCACTCAGAAACCTCCTATGTGTGGGTTAAACTGCTCTACTGTGGCTCACACAACTAAATTCCCCTTTGAAAACAGGAGCAATTTGTTTTAGTTGTTAGTAATGCATCACTTTTTAAGAACAGTTATCTAAAAGATGAATAACTGGTGTTGGATTAGAGCATTTTCATTGGACTCTAATATGATCAATGATTCCTGTGACCTTCATAAGATGATGAATATTTGATGAAAATCACATGTCAGATATATCTTGACTTTGTTACAGTGGAATAATTAAATGCATTTAGAGACTACGAAAAGATAAAGGGCTGTCGTGGTTTTTGTGGCTAATATGTTCAGCATGTGTGAATAAGCTGGACAGGAACCGTTTTCCCATACAGCAGATAAAGAGTCTGAGTTGACGACTCAATAAAAGATGCAGCCTTTAGCGACCGCACTAGCAATGTGTAGGGAAATGCTTGTGGTTGATGACCTGGGTAATTACTGTTGAACATAAGGACGCATATAGGGGCTGGGAGATATTCCTTTTATGACACAAAACCATATATAGCATACATATGTACCTAAAAAAGTGAATCGATTTTGATTCTTATTTAAAAAAAAAAAAGAAATAAGGTTTGACACATAGATATGTAAAACCCAAGTGTTAAAAATATGTCATACTTCCTTTTTACTCTGACCGTACGTGTGGCAGAGAGTGAAAGATAAATGAGGAGCTGCCAGCAACACCCCGCTGGGGCATAACAACAAAAATGATTCACTTTCTCTACAAGTCCAGGTCCAGCTTACCGTCTGTGAAGTCAGAAGGGTAGAAAGGCAGTCTGCGACGCAAGTCCTCATAAATCCCTCGACCGGCTCTGAAGAAATCTTTACACTGCGAAGAGAAAGGGAAAGGTTAGATTTTCCTCAAGGACACATCTCTCACTGAGGAAACGCCATGACTGTGCCATAAAGTGTAAAAACACAACTTATAGTGCTATATTGCTACATACACCTTAGACAGATTTATTTTTGTCATTTTGTATACACAAGTGTAAATAAGAAGAAATTAGGACTCATTTTGTCATCTTGATTACAAATCCGTTTGTGTTTATTTGAAGTGATTGTGGTAGATAAAGACAGTAACTGACAACTATGTGGGAAAAAGTTTCACAACTGTTGAAGAGTGTGGGGTGTATTTCTGTTCAGCCTACTTTACAGTGATACCCCTAAAAAAATTCAAGTATTAATAAATCCCTTTAAAAGTGACCTGATTAGTACATCAAGTCTGAGTGAGTACAGTTGTTTCATGATAACAAATAGATTTCTAAGAGCATATCAGTGAACAAACGGCATTCTCAGCTCCTTTTTCACAGAAGGTCTCAGGATTAGTTATATACAAACTGATGTCATACGGGGAAGTAGGTCAAATAATTGCACAACACCTTCAGATCAGTAGCTGGCATTAAAAAGAAACCAACCCCTGCCGCCCCCCCCCAAAAAAAATCTCTACAAGTTAAATCTTTATTCCGTTCAAAACTAAGGTGAAAGCTCTATAATAAATTTTACTAGTACCAATCCCTAACCTTATCAACCTAATCTAAATTCACCAATAGGTTAATCTAGCAAAAACTGCATGTAGACAAAAAAAAAAAGATGACACCTCTCTACCTCCATTCCCCTTCCATGACCTCATATGTGCATATTTGACAAAAATAAATACATAGCAAAACAGCATCATCTTTTGGAGGAACATGACTAGTCAAGAAATAAGTAACTTAAAACTTTAAAATGCAGTTAGGAAGAAAAAATTGAAACCTATATTTCAAAATAATCTTTGTAAGTGAGGTATATTTTCTTGTAATGTTCCTGAACCATTTATTGTTGTTAAGTGAAGTATAGCCTAATTTTGTATGAAGAAGGCATTCATAAGCTTTTGCTTCCGCCTAAGCCTCAGTCTTTAAGTAACAATAATGTAGGTGTAGACACAATGTGACTTGGTTCTGTATTGTGTCTGAAAAAACTTAACTAATTGGAGTAAGAACTTGTGAGGTTATGCCCAATGTATTTCAAGCCTGATTGAAATAGCAATTGCCACACATTTTGTTCAAAACATGTTTTTTTTTTATTTTTTATTATTCAAACCCCAACAGCTACTGCCTTTTCTCTACCAATTAATACTAACTTCCTCAAATAACGGGACATGTCACACAAAGGTTTGGATCTTTCTTCTTTTTAAGACATGGAAGTGACACAAAGTTCACTTACTTAACTTATTGCAAACTACACTGTGACTGAGTTGAGCTTATTCAAATTAGCCTAGATGAGGCACAGCCATCTAGCATTGTTGCTAGCACATTGTCAGAGCATCTCTCTAGAAGATGCAATACTAAATATGAACATAACCCCAAATGGCTGGATGACACTAAATTTAGCAGATGGCTTTACAAGACCGCACTACTACATGAAACTTAAAGGTATAGTGGAGGATGTTCTTTTTCTGGGTGGATCATCAAAATAAGTGGTCCTCTAATTGTCAGTCATTCTGGTAAATGTTTACCTAAGGCCGTCCTGCGTACTGATCCCCATTTTCACTTATCGGTGGAGAGTCTGACAAAGTGGAAAGATCGCAAACGTTTTTTGGAAAGGAAGCTTGTATGAACGATGCAAACAGCGACTTTTAAACAGAGCGTGCACGAGGAGAAATGGGCTTGTGCACGCTCTCGCACATGTTTCAACAGACGTTTGCTCTTGGGAGTGGGTACAGAGTTGTGCATGTGCATTTTTTTTTTTTAAAGTGGAGGGGCAGGTCTTTTCACAAATTCTCGAAAATTCTCTACTATATGTTACACACAACAATTTAACTTTGGCCTAAAACTAATACTTTGTTACTGAATTCAACATTAGGTACACTTTGTTTGAAATTTGTAACTTTTATTTTGGAGCATTCACTGAAAGCCAGGAGCCCAAGGATCCTCAGAGGAACCTCAGTCTTTGTCCCTTGTACAACAGTATGTTATAAATGCACATATTGTATCTCTCCACACTCGAGAGGACCGATGTGTACATTTGCACTTGAGATGCAATAAATAATGTACATATTTATGTTGCAGGTTTGTCAATTACTGAAGCCTTTGAGCCAGTAATAAACATAAAGCAGGTAGAGGAATGAGGCATGAGTTTGCATTTTATTTTATGAACAGGGTGGGGCTAAGCCACAACTCGAAGATTTTCACATGGATGTACATGGAAGTAAACAAGAAAAAAAAAACATATACATGGTAAGTGACTCACACCATATTCAATTTAAATCTATACCTTCAATTCTTCAGATGGCCTTTCTTCAGTTCTTCTAACAAAAAAGTAAATTATTGCTTATTACTCATTTATACAGATGAATTCTTTTATTATATTTATAAGTAATTAAAGTAATTTTAGATATATCTGCCACATGAGCAGCGACTAGATGTTTAATGAAACATTTCTATATTAGGGAGAAAAGCAAAAACAGATAATCCGTTTGTAAGTAATGTGTAATCTTAAGCAAATATTAATGTAATAAGGAAGAATTTATGGGAGCAGTCTAATTGCAAGGATGCATGGTAGAAATAAACTAAACAAATGACCAATTTTTAGGGATGACCTTAAAAACTAAAATTATTATGGAGGCCTATCATAAATTCTGTTAAAGAGTTTATTTATCATTTGAACTTAAATTAATAAAAAATTCTAAGAGAAAAGTTGTGTGAATTAATGGTGATTGTAATTTATTTTAATTTAATGTCGTTTACAATATTTCAATTTGCTTTGTTCAACTTAAAAAAAAAAAATGGCAGCAGCAGTCGGTCCTTACATTTTTAAACATATTTTTCCTTAACAATCTCGCAAATGCAACAAAGATGGATAGAGAGATAATGTGAAATGGATTTAAATTTCAACTAAAAATAAAAGAAAGGACAGCATAATTAATAAAGCTTGTCATTTTCTTACAACATGACTGCATTTCAAGCTCTGAAAACTAAATGTGCAAATATCTGCTTTCTAAGCACCAGGAGTTACTATCTGAAAGCACTGAAGCTTCTGGCTATCGAACAGAATGTCGACATCATCATCCTCGCTATCTTCAAAATGTCTTCCTCTATCCCAGAAACAGCAGAAGATATGGATGTAGCGGGACTACTATTTCCCTGGTTTGGCTGTTTGCATCCACAAGTCATCAGATGGATTTAGAGGTCAAAGGCATTTATGAACTTAGACAAAAGGATCTGCATTGGAGATGAAAGGCCAGAGTCAAATAGACAGGATCTGTACTTGTTGATGATATTCAGATGTGAAAATTCTCTTTCACATGCAACACTGCTTAAAGGCAGAGTAAGGGATGAGATAAGAACCCTCTGAATGTTGGAGTAACTGTCAGGACTGCTTGTTTTCACAACATCCAGCAGGTCATGCACAGAGGAGGCTGCCTAATGTATTCCAATGTGCTCTAAAGGCATCCACCCGCTTAAAGTGGAGTCTTTGTCATCAGACATGTTGGGCTCACGTTTCTTAAGGATCAAACTCTCATTGTGTTACCAAAACTGTGAAGAGCTTTTATTTCAAAAGGAATAATTATGGGATCAAAAATCAGAAAAAGATTAATATCTGATTCAAATTCACAATGTAGATCTTTCAATACCAGACGCCTCTCCTCAGCTCATCATACAGCTTATCTTTGCTCTCACCAATACTCAGATTCTCTTGCTAAAACACGAGGGAGAAAAACATTGAAATGTTTCCAATATAAAGAATTTTTCCCAGGAATCAATGAAAAACGCTCTGAGCAGATGTGTTTCAGGCTCAAGGTCATCACTCATTGTCACTTCAATCTGGGTGCAAGTTAACATTCTCAATATTTTCAACAGAGTTGGCTGTCCCCACGGAAACCATCTAAAATACAATGGGGCCAAAAGTATTCAGTCAGCTACTGATTGTTCAAGTTCTCCTACTTAGAATAATGAAAGAGGTCTGTATTTTTCATCATAGGTACACTTCAACTATGAGAGACAAAATGAGAAAAAAATTCCAGGAAATCAGATTGTAGGATTTTTAAATAATTTATTTGTAAATTATGGTGGGAAATAAGTATTTGGTCAATAACTAAACTCAGGACTTTGTAACATAAACTTTGTGGACAATGACAGAGGTCAAATGTTTCTTGTAAGTCTTTACCAGGTTTGCACACACTGCAGCTGGTATTTTGGCCCATTCCTCCATGCAGGTCACCTCTAGAGCAGTGATGTTTCAGGGCTGGCGCTGGCCGACACTGACTTTCAACAGTAATATAAAAATAAAGTTTTTGTCATTCCTGATAAGCTCTTTGTCTTCATAGACCAAAGCTAAAATGTTTAACAAAGATATATGATGGAGCATCATAATTATAAGTTACTTTCATCTCCCGTGGTGAGCGACCTTTTAAATAATAATAAAAAGGATTACTGCTCGACACAATAGGCTCCATTTCAGACTCAGTTTAAACACCTGTAAATCTGAAAATACAATTAGTTCAGAGCTGTAATTTGCCACTTAATCTATAGAGCTGTAAATAATTGCACATGCAAAATTACAGCTAGATCAAAGAAGTGGAAGTGGGTCAGGGGCATTAGTCATTGAATGCCCCTTGTAGCTAACGAGCTAATGGATTTCTACCCCTAATTATTCCCCTAGAAAAAAATCACAGAAGATAAAGATTCAATTATACAAATGATTATTGGTTTCTGATAGGGCAAATAATGTAGTAAGCTATTAATTTGCCAAATAATGTTTTATTTACATGGGGATTTGCATCACAAATATGTATGACCCCAATCCAATTGCTCTAATTTGACCTGATTCGTAACTCTTTCAGATAAACTTCTCAACCAAAAAAATCCATGCAAAACTGTGATTTCATTCCATCATTTTATTGCTAATGACTTTTTAACTATTTTCATTTCCCCGTCGTTTAGTTGGGTTTCACAAGATAAATTTTCTTAACTGAAATATGTTTTATTTGTAGTTGAATGATTATTGGTAATAATTGTTTAGATTTTCAGTGAAAGCTGTAGATAATTTATACAATATTAAATTATATGTACAGACTTAAGTGGGATGACCAGGACTGACCAGGATTTAAGCTTAAATAACACTTTCATCTGTTTGGACATGTGTTATGTATTTATTTAAATAAAGTCAAAAAAGTAATTAATTGCATAACAGAAATAAAACCTTAAAAGCACCAAATAGGGGTGTGGGGTTTTATAGTTGATTGTTGTCAACAGTGTTTCATGAACCATATTCCAGAAAACTTCATTCCAGAGAACACAAGTTCAAGTAAATGTATGTGTTGCTTCTGCTGATGTACAACAATCACATGTTGAATTAATATATGGATCAAATGTAGCTAATTTATATCTATGTTTAAGTTAAATTAAGTTTCAGAGAAACTATGACGACAGATTATAAAATACCAACATTAGCATAAAATGTAAAAAATTTATAGAAAAACAAAAGATTTTGACATGTGCAGGTATTAAACACACATAGTGAAAGCTTTACATCTTATTCAGCGACCACAAACAGACGTAGGGCGCTGCCAACAGCAAGTAGTGGTTACAGGGGGAAACCCCACTCCAACCGTTGACAGGCTGCAGCCGTTCAGGGCCATTCCACATTATTCTCATTCTTGATAACCAACAGATCCATTTCTAATGTATTCTCTCTCACTTATATCTTAAAACTATTTTCTATGACAAATAACAGCATGAACAAAATCACTCACTGCTGGCACAATGAATTCTGGATTATCATACTGCACCAATTTTCTACAATCAAAGGAAGCTTTCAAAAGACATACTCCAGAACAGGTCCCTATAAAGTAAGGGCCCTGGAGAGTGAAACAACCTGGTTAATGAGGAGGTACAGAGACCTATCACTCAGATGGAAGCATCCTTGACAGGATGAGCATGAGGAAGCTAACCATAACAAACATCTACTGTAAACAGGTTGTCACAGACCATGCAGGAAGAGGTAATTTACTCAGTTTAAAACAAGGGTTGATTTAGTCAAACTGAAAACAGACTATAAGGTAACAGAGATCCATAAAAAAAAACAACCTCTTTATTCGTCAACAGATCTAGATGACAATCTCCTTGCACAACACTCAACTAGAAAAACTAGAAACTTGAATTTCCCTGCATCACCACTCAGTAGCCTGTATGTTCTTTGAAAGTCAAAAAGATGTATAAATACTCCCTCTTTAGAAGGACACCCTCACTAAATAAACTTTCAGAATGGTAGGGACTCAAACTTTTTCATGGACAGACAATGAGTCTCAACTGTTGCTTCAGGTGAATTTAAATTATAAAACCACTGTTAGGGATTTTGGTCAGTATTTGTTATGCTGTATGCATCTACATTAATTAACTGATTGAAGTCATGTGCCAGGGCTGTCTCATTAAGGCAGACTGAGCTTTACGAGAACAGGATTTTATTTAAATGTTTCTCTGTAAAATATTCTTAATTGTCATGAGTAAACTGGAAAGTTAAGGTTTATTAAACCATTTTTTATCTGTTTATTTAATCTAATTATGCTCTAAAGTATGCATTAGCTTCCTAAACATTATCTACAGACGACTTGGCTCCACTATCAAAGCAAGTAACTTAACAGTATTTCATACAGAGTTAATATAAAATATTTAAGACTCTCAAAGTCAGTTAGAGCTACATAACCTTTAAAATGTTTAAATGGCATAACAAAAAAGCTGTGATTAAACATGTCTCACAAGATGCGCCCCAGGAGACAAAGTTTCTAACACTGCAGACAAGAAGTTCATTAGAGTTACAAGCCTCAGAAATGACCAATTAACAGCATGTCAGATTGGAGCCTTTAAATATTCGACATGTCACAACATGAGCTCAGACAAACCTCTGATTAATTAAGCCTACATAAAAAGATGAGACTAAAAAGAAAACTGAAAAACATTCTGATGTTTGAAGATATTCACTTGAAATTACTTTCCAGGGAAGGGTACCGGTATCTTTGTGGTGTTACTGTACCTAATATAAAAAATTAACAGCGAGTTTAAAGTGTGCATTTGTTCATGTAGGTTTTTTTATTCAGGTAATGGCTTCCATTATAAAATGTTTTGTATGCTGTATGCTTGCAAAATCAATGAGGGAATGCAAAATTTAGTGCGTTTTGATAAAGATTAACTTTCCATTTACTTTCTTTAGACTGATTTTATTTTTCATTTTGTTTACACAAGTGTAAAACAAAAAGAAATTTCGTTTGGAAACAGCTCACTGGACAATTTCAACTTTTAAAAGTTCAGCCTTGAAAAATAGTAAAAATGACTGTAAATTTACAGTTCTAACAATTTTTTTTTTCTGTGTTTTTATTGTCATTTTACTGTCGCAAGTACAGAGCAAAGAAATGAACTCTCTCTCTGCATTTAACCCTTCGGGAGCAGTGGGCCGCCATTGTGCAGTGCCCGGGGAGCAGTGTGGGGTTAAGGGTCCGTGGGAGTGGGGCTGAACTCAGAACCTCAGGGCAATGCCCAAAGCAGTGAAGGGTCATGTCTAAGGACTAACACTGGCAGCTCATTCCCCCAGCAGGGATCCTGTTTGCAGGACGAGTGACTTACAATTTGAGCTAGACAGCCAATTATTTATGTCCTTATTTATATCCAACCTCATCTATACCTTCTATAAGGTAAACATATTTTTAGGATGAAAGTTGTTAAATTTATGAAGAACTTTTAGTGCCTCATGACAGGCTATATTACATCTCCCATGATCCTGCCTTGTCTTTTGATTTTTTTTTTCACCTACAGCAAATGATTTGATAATGAAACTTCAAAAACCTACGTAGTGCGTGGAATTGAATTTAAAGAGTTTTGTAGATGATAAAAGCTGCAAATAACAGAATATAAAATCAAAGCTTTTTCACTGCCAAGTATTTTAGGTTAATATAGGTATTAATTGTAAACAGTTTTATTGTCACAATCTATTTACAAAATAGTTTTAGTAGAGCATTCGGAGCACTCATCACTTTTCTTTGTACGTAAAGCATATACTAATTATCCCTTTGGTGTTTATGGTAACCTAGTGGAGTGTTACCCGTTCAGCCTTTAAAACTCCAGCATCTGATTTGAGCGTGCTTTGCTTGGAGGACAACCCACAATACAGGATATCAGCCCAAGACAATCCTACAGGTTGGACTTCTCCGATTTGTGACCTGGGAGGTTGCAGCATACTACAGAGCAGACCTGACAACCCTGAAGACATCACACACAGCAGGATTATCTCCCCTGATGATTGTTCCCAAGAAGCTCCAGATATCAGGAGTTCTTGAAAGGGGAAGATCTGGCAGAAATTGTTGCGATTTATGTGATGTGTGAACCAGCTAGAAGGGAATTAGCATTGTAGATGCTCCAGGCCCTCAACATACTAAATTGGTATACACCCTAAAAATGTGTTGTTTTTTTTACAAACGAAATAACATATTCTTATTTTCTTTTCTGATAAGAACAGATTATTAGCAAGCAACTATGGCCTCCGTACTGTACATGTGTCGTACGCACTAACCCCTGCGCCACTATACCAAGCCTCGATATGCTCATTATGTTTGATTGCTAAATTATCACCAAAGAGTCCATTGGCGATTATTTAGTTTGATCCCCTCATGTCTGCAAGCAAATAGCTTTAATCTCATCATAAACCAACCTAGCTACAGAAGGTAAAGAGGCCCTAACTCTATTTATTCTGTCAGGAACAATTTCAGGACAATAAAAAAATAAAAAATAAATCGATTATCTAAACAGTTTTCCATCTCTGATTTTTGCAAATAATTTAACACAATATTATTTTACTAAATATGATTTGCAATGTGTATTGGATTAATCACTTTCCAATTGCTATATTTAATCTAAAAGCTAATCTGACCTTGTGCAGGGTGATAAAGCGAATTAATTTGATTAATTCATGTTTTTAAAAGTTCACGATTTGAAATTGTACTAAATCGTAAAATGGAGGAAGTCTCTTTTTCTGTATTTTTTACTTGCACACTTGCTTCTGCTGCCTCTTTCCTCCTTCAGCCCAATAGGATGCTGCAGTGTTTACTCATGCCATGGCCGCTGCTCAATCTGACAAGTTGGTACAGAGAAAAAGGGACTCATTTCATTGATTATTTGGAAGTGGTTCGACTTCGACAAGGCCGACGTGGGGCAGACTACCGTTGTGTGCAAGGCAAAGGCACCCCACTGAATGGGAGCAGGGCTCGCAGCATTGGAATGGCAGCATCGGTAGCACGGGCAAAGACAAACACGACAAGAAAAGACCACAAACCCTGGCCACCTCATTTTCTAAAGCGGTGCCGACCGACAAGTGCAGTGTGCGGTGGAAGCAGATGACTGACGCTGTAGCGGTTCATATAGGGATCGATATGGTGCCCATTTACATAGTAGAGAAGCCTGGCGTCCTTCACATGTTAAAAGTTTGTGATCCAAAATATGAACCACAAAGTCGAAACACTACAAGAGCTCTGTGAAAAGTTGAACTCTGCTTTGATTTTTGCAACTACTACAGACCTGTAGTCCAGTTGATCTCTTCAGTTATACATGAGTTTGCACAATATATTTTTGAATAAAGTAAACCTATTTTAAAATACATGCACATGGTTTTTAAAACTTCAATTAATCCTCCAAGATGACTAAACAAATTGAGATTTTATTTTTTAGCTATATCGCCCAGCCCTAATCTGACCTCATTCCAAATTTTTTTACATAAACTTTGGTTCTCAAACATACAATCAATGCCTAACTGTGACATCATTGCATCATCTTATTAATTCTGGTTTTCTACCATTTTTATTTATTTTTCTATTTGCACGTAGTAGCTAATTAGTTTTTAACTAAAATGTATTTGACTTTGAGTTGGAATACTTTGGCAATATTTTGAATGGAAGTTGTTCTTAATTTATTCCCAATGTGCGATCAGTTATTTGTTTGACCATGATTTGAGGTTGATGACACCTTCAACACTTGTCCTAACAAAAAATGAAAGGAACCGTGTTCTGTGATCCCACTGTTGGGAGTGTGTTCACAGAACATGTGACGGTGCAAAAAACATTTGACTAAATAACAAAACTATAACAGCCTTTAATTGGATAACATTCCTTGATACATTTGAATTAAATAAAAAAAATTACTTGTTCCACTTCCTTCACCTTACATTTGTCTTCAACAGCCACAAATCTTTAGACAAGTGGGTAGCGAATGGTTTATATAAGTGAAACAAAACCTTCCTGTAGAAGAATGTGTGTTTTAATACCGTCAATACACAATACATCTAGGAATGTTGGAAAAAGAACGATGCCTTAATTATGCAAACTGTTTTTGTTTAGTCATTGTGTGGTGGGGGAGTGGAGTAGCATTGGAGCAAATCATTTTTATCCCTTTATTTTAATTAGCTTAGTTCTTTTGTTTGTCACAAAAGACAAATTTTAAGAACACATAAGGCCAGGAGCTGCATAATATCTAGAGGCTCTAAATGCGGAAAATAACAGATTTGATTAAAATTGCCTATTTTATGACTCAGCTTATTCAGTAGTGACTCCATATAAGGGTCTCTTAAGGATCATTCAAGTCATGCATTTGAGTCATCTGCATTAACGAGGTTCTGTTATCCAAAACAAGGTACGTGGAGCATCATGGTCACATTAGGGCACATGTTTAAAGATATCTGTCCCCTGACTGAATGGTAAAGGATGACAGAGTGATGACAACAGCTGTGGAGGATAGAGGATTTAGAGATTTTTTTATTTGATCAGAAAGGTATTACCTAGATGACAGTCACATGATTCTACGGGAGTGCGGTTTTTAAAAATATGAGCTTTGAGTGTGCACCAGACATGAAGCAAATGTGAAGTCCTGATTGGGCTTATTAAGCTAATTATCCAATTAGCCAGTGTTTAATTTCCCTGGTAAACATGACTTTACACTACCAACTAAAAGGCTTGAAGAATGTGTGAGCTGCATAATCATTCCTGCCTCATCTGTCATCGTAAAAAGTTTTGATGGCATTTTGCAGAACAAAGAGATTTAGCTCAAGGTAAACAACATAAAAACAAACAACCTCAGCGTTTTGCTTCTCTTCTTGTTAGCTAGTTTTATAAGGCCACACATACTTGCTCATCACAGACTGTTTAACCACTAAATCACCATACATCATGGAAGCATTTATTTATATCGTCTGTGCTGTGTTTGAGTTGGGTGGCTAATCGGCTTTTTTGCTCATGTTTAATAAACAAAGTCTCAAACCGTCCACCTGTTTACCATTCACTCTGAACGGGTAAAAACAACATTAAATCACTGCAAAGATTTGGCATGTTTTACGCTGAAGTACAAGGAAGTGGTTTGCGGTTGTGGGTGGGCTGATGTCAGGAAACAATAAGGAAATCTGTATTATACCTGCTCTAACGGCCACGTCTTCCAGGATTTATTTTTCTAAACGTTTTATCTAATCTTTTCACTGAGTGACACTGAGCCCTTCAAGCCCAGAGATAAAAACCTAAATCCTAAACTATAAATGTATAAAAAAGAAAAAAAAAAAAGAAAAAAAAAAAAAGAGGGAAAATGTCCAGCAGCCACGGCCTGTCAAGGTAACATTAGGAGGTGATGCTGTGCCATGGAATTGAATAATGCCCCTCTGGCGTGTGAGTGTGTGTGTGCATTTGTGTAGCTAAGGGGTGGAGTGGCTTCTGACAAGACTGAGATGTAAGGTCATTTACCCACTGAGGAGACCTGACAGAAGTTGATGCTGATTGATTAGGAGGAGAGAAAAGACGAAAAAGTAAAGCCAGTTCAGTGAGCAGGACAGGGCGACAGGTGGTATGAGAGGATAAGGTGGCAGAACAGATTTAGGAGAAGCTACATTTACAGTGGCTTGAAAAAGTATTGACATCTCTTTGACTTTTTCATACTTCAACCACAAACTGCATCTGTATGTATTACAAGAATTTATGTGGTAGTATATATCATAAGTGACAGAAATTAACTAAGAAAAATGTAAAGAGTATGCAGCCTCCTTACCTTCAACACACTGATATAAGCCAAAAGGAGTCACTGCAGTAGACCAATGGTTTCACTGGATTTCAGTTTAATTCTAATCTAGTATAGCTTAAATCAGTGATCCAGAATGAAAGTTTGTTATAAAACTATCTCAGGGTGTGTCCAATTTCAGAGGCTCCATCCCTCGATGGTTTTATTTGGAAACCGATTACTTCTTAGCTCTGTAATGAAGGATGTTCCAGTGCATTATTCTCCTAATACTATTAAGTACAGCTGAGAAATGTGCCCTCCTTTTGCACGTTTTGAAGGATGGGTAAGGTGAATCATTCCTGTCTCACTTCGATACTTCTCATGATTATATGATTGTCCTTAAAGGAGCCTGGTGTACATAAGACCAGTCATTTGAAAGATGCAACCCCTGAATGAAACACCCCTTTAGTTACTGAGATCTCACCAATGACCAGAGAATGAAAAGAATATAACAATATAGCAACAGAGCCCCAACTTTCTGCTGAAAAATGACAGCTCCAAGTCCATGCTGACACAAGTGGTGCTAGTTTGCAGCTTTTCTTCCCTTGCAGTGCTTTTTGCTACTTAAAGCAGTTTTATTTGCATGTTTTTCGGTTTTAGTCTCATTTTTGATTTTACAGGACCTTTAGAATTTACTGTAAAATCATGAAGTTGCACAAGTTTTACACCTCTCCCCCACTGTAGAGTAGGGTGTGGATAGAAACCATAGCCAGTATCCTAAAGTTTCGGCAGTCTTCCACCCAAAGCTACGTACATCATTTGCCATAAAAGTAATAGTCTGTCAAAACAATAAGCAGTGCCCCTGTTACTCCCTCCTAGGGCCAATTATACAAGCCTCTTGCCCTACATATACACAGATATTTACCCTTCAATAAAATAAAACATGTTTTAAGATTATATTTTTTTTTTATCTTTTTCTTGATCTATATCTGCAATTTCTTTGCTTTTCTCCTAAAGGAAGAGAAGCCTTTACTAAACAGAGTTCACCTTGCTCGATTTTAAACTGCAACAGGTGTGATTATCAATTTAAGAACAATACCCAGTAAAACAAAAGAAAACAACAGGTGCATACATTGCTTTAGATTTCAATAGCCATTTTTATCTTTCTTAAATTACCAAACACAACAGTAACTGCTGTTCCTTATTTATATAAATGACTTTAATAATGTTACAAATGAGCACACACTTAAACTTTATTACAATGATAAAGTGTGCCATGATTTCAATTGAATAGATTATCTTTTAATGTTCAGAAATCTAATTTGATTATTTTAGTGGCAGAAAGATAAAGATTTAACAGTAATCTAAATTGAATCTGCTGATTACTCCAGGTATCGTCTGCAAATTTCCTGGGAGTTCTTAGTGATGAAAGCTTGAGTTGGAAAGAGCAGGCTGATTCTGTTAGTAGGAAGATCAAAGAAACTATCGGTATAATAAGGACAATTAGCCACCTTGTCACTTCAAAGTGTCCTCTCTCTTTATATTACAGCCTAACATAGTTTGGGGGAGTGCTTACCCCAACCCCCTGTACCATATTTTACTTTTCCAAAAACGCTTTGTCAGAATAGTATCTTGGTAAGGACCACACCTATCCTCTGCACCAGGCATCCACAAAGTCTGTCCTCGAGGGCCGCTGTCCTGAAGGTTTTAGAGGTTTCTCTGCTTTAGCACAGCTGATTCTGATAAATGCAGTTCAGCAAAAGCCTGTTAATCAACTATCAATGTAAATCAGCTGTGCTGGAGCAGGGAAACCTCTAAAACCTGCAGGACAGCGGCCCTCGAGGACTAAATTCAGGGATGCCTGTTCTACACCTTCACTTCAAAGCTTAAAGATTCTCAAAATTTATGACATACTTATTTTTCAAATATGTTATTTATAAAATCTTTTATAGCTACTGAATAGAAAAATCCCTATCAGTTTAATGTCTTATCTAAAGCAAATTCATATGTTAATTTACATAATACCCCCAGTCAAGGGATCTTCATCCAAAGCGACTTACAAAGCAGGCATCAGCATGAAGGGTCTTGCCTAAGGACCCACACTTGCAGCTCATTCCCCCGACGGTTATTCAAACCATGGACCTCCTGTGAGCAAGTCGGGTGACTTATCACTTGAGCTAGCCACCAACTACAAAATAAATGGTACTCATAGATCCTAACGATGTCTGGCCTTTGATGGATCAAGGTGGTGGGCTGGAGAGGGATGGTATTGGCTTAGCATTCTTAGGAGTGGCCACTGACACCTGCATCTTACTAGTCAAGGCCAATTTAGAAACCTAAGGTTTAATGGTAGAACATGTCAATGTCTTTTTAAATTTTTTTTAATTAAATTAGGGTTTTTATCACCATTGTATTTAACTGGGTTTTTGCTTCTTCTTGAATTGTATTTCTCTTTGTGCAACTAAACTTCCATCATCCATCAACTAAACATCCATCCATTTATCCAGAAAGGACAAAAACCAACTAAATATGATAGTATCTCTGATACAAAGTAATCTCAGTAACTGTGTCAAAGGCACACAAATTAATTCTGAAAAAGAAGAGACAGAAAATTAAACCAGATAAACCAAAATAAAACAGAAGACTACAAAATAACAGACACTGTCACTTTAGGTTCAAACGAAAGATAAATAAATTGTTTAAGCAATGAATGGAAAATAATAAACTTAAACATACAAATTTAAGAAGCAAGAGTGTGGTGCAAGTGCAGAGGGCAGGGATCAGCTTAACCTCCACCCTCCTTTCGCTAAAAATATTTCATAATGATACAGTGCCACTGCATAATATGTAAATGCTAGCAGAAGTCTGCTTTTTACCCCACATTTTAAGCTGCATTAAACAACTAGCACATGTTGCTGCAACAGAGTTATTGTTGGTGATTTGATCTAATATGTATATCCTAATCTCTTCCAAATCCAAATCTCTAAATTGTTTTTGTAACTCCATGGCAATATAAATGACATTTGTTTCCCACCTTGAGAGGTTTATGACTGCGGGGAACCGTCTCCTTCTTTCCCAGAGGAATGGGCTGCTGGTTGGCTGCAGTAAGCTGGTGCCTCTGGAAAACCAAAGCCTCCTTAAACTCCTCCTGCGTCTTTGTCTCCAACAGCTTCTGTCTGAAGGAGATGTCAGAGAACAGGGTGCCAAATGTCCTGCCCAGCTCCATTGCTGTCTTGGTGCTTTTCTATGAAACACAGAAAACGAAGAAAGCGATTAAGTTACACAGGCTATCATTAAGTTACATTATATCATAGAACAAAATGTGTCCTGAAGATGCAAATCCAATTTTTGCACAAGAAGTTTTACACAGAACTATTTTGAATGACATGACTGTTGAGTACACTTAAAAAAAATTTGTACTAATTAAGAGTTTGGGTTTAACTTTTCTTGACCATTAGATTACACACAGCAATTTGGTGAAATGCTGTTATAATTGAAGAATACATCATGTCCGACCTCAGAATGTTTCCTTCATACTCTCACTGATGCATAGTTTGAAAGGTTTTTTCATACAGTAATGCGATTCCTTTTGGCTGCTCCCTACAGGGTAAGTCATCCTAACTCAAAAACATCCTGTCAAAGATGGGGGGATTGTATAATTGTCTAGAATAGTACTTTTAATCATGACACACCTGAGAATAAAAAATTAATAACATGATTGATCAACTTAGTTTAAAAGACATAAATGAACCGGACGCCTGTTGGCCTGTTCACGGGGGCAGAAATAAAGGTTGACCAGAGATGGTCATCGCGACTACAGTATTAGCCAATCATTGGCCAACCCTATAACCACCCCCACCAGTGATTGGTTGTTATGTGGATAAGATTCTCCACCATAGGAAGCAGTTCCCCTATAAATAAAAGAGGGTGGCAGCAGTGAAACTCTCAAGCGGAACATCTAAATCATTTGTTCTTAATCCTGGTCCAGTAAGGAATGATTAACAGGCTTCTGCAGCACTTGATGGCTGCTGAGGAGGTCAATCAAGGGCAAACATTAGGATTAGGTGTGCTGCAACAGGGAGGCATCTAAAACATGCAAAACCACTTCCTTCACTAATTTGACATTTTAATTCTTAGAATGTGAACCATAAACTGATAACTGGTCAGGCCAATCATGCTATAGTATTTTGGTATAAGGCAGAAAATGTAGCTTTGACAAAAGCAAGAGCTGCTGACATGGCAGACCTGAAGACCTACGTGTAGCTGCTGCTATTACATCCGTTTTTGTTGAAATCCACAATTTCATCTTTGAAAGAGGAACAACTAAAGTATTAAAAGGCTTAACCTGGTGTAGTTTCTCTCATGGCGTCTGCTGACATTTTCTTTTGTTACCATGACTGACTAAAACCAAAGTTTGGAAGGCGTCCTCTAGGCATCACTTGGCCAAATCAGCTCTGTGGTTTCTGCTGAAGGTCTGAGGAATAGTCTTCAAACAAATTCAATCAGGTAAACATATCTAATTGCAGTGTTTATTAGGGATTTGGAGAATGGGCGGTGTCAGGATCTGACATGTTATGGGAATGGGCCAGTTCAGTGTATCCTCACTAAAAAAACCTACAATTGAATGCTGGAAGCAAAATATAATTTAGGTAGTAAGAACCTAAGAAATGTATTTTAACGTTACAAATTTGTAAATAATGCAAAACCTTTATTTTTTTTTTATAGTCTAAGGCAAGCTTTAAGTTTGGAAGCTTAGATATTTGACGACTTTTTATTTAACATAATCTTTTAGAGAAGGGGGTGTATGTGATCTCTATGTTTCTATGTGTTTTTTATTAACTGTCAGGAATATACTGATGTATTCATTACAAATCCATGTAAAGTCATCAATTTTTAACAAAATTTTAACTCACAAACAGGTGTGTAGACAGACTAGGCACACACAAATAAATTGATTAAAAACAAAAACAAATTTGCACAAAACAAGGTTAAACAATTTAATTGAAACCATTACAGATAACCCTTTGACGATAAAATATACTGTTTTTAAACATACATTAGGAAAATGAAAAAAAAAAAAATAATTTCTATAACTTTTTTATAAATACATGATCATATAAAATTCAATCTTCATTACTGACAGTGTAAATGCTCTTGTTCTAGAATTAATTTTCTTCCCTGGAACACTTTTCCTGTCAGTGTTTTCAAATGGCTTTCTGGACTTGATTGAAGAAATAGTTTGAGATTTCAAAATTAAGGTTATAAGCAGATAAATGATCTCTTGGCATCTTCATTTAGAATATAATCTGATTAGTTGGTGCCAGAAGCTAAAATTAAGTGGTAATAACCAACTTATACTGAATGGGAACAAAACTAGAGAGAGATTATTTTAAGATTTCAGAAGAAACAGAAACAAGATGAATCCTATTAGCATAATGGGAGAAAAAGTGGAGGTGGTGAAGGAATATAAATACCTTGGTGTTTACCTGGACAATACATTTGACTGGACATGCCACTGTGAAACTGTGTCTAAAAGACGGGACAGAGCAGATTGTACTTCCTAAGGAAGCTTTGAACCTTCATTGTTTGCAGCAAGATGATGCATATCCTCTATAAGTAACCGTTGTATGTTAAACTTGTTCTAGTCCTGTAAATGTTTTACACAAGAAGAACATTGTTGGCCTCAATTTCCAGGGTAAATCATTTCCTCATATGCAAATGGTCCTGGTTAACCCTGGTTTTTAAACAATAATAATCATTTCAAAAACCAAAAATATTTTTGACAGTTGTCAAGTTAGCCATGTCAGCCAAACTTGGCTCTAAGAACAGTGAGAGCAGAATAATGTAAAATAACAAAGAAACAGGCAAAATGTAATCCTTTTCTGTTGCTAGAGCTATCCCTTCATCCCTTCTAGACATTAATGGGTCATGGGAGAATAGGAGAGGGACTTGAGCAGCATCAACAGAAAATCTGAGACCATTTGTGGCCACATTTGTGCAGTGACCTGACTCCAGCACAACTTGATGCGTGTACCATGTTCCACACTGACAGTATACCAATGATGAATGGAAGACACTGCAGCACTGATGTCTCATGCTCAGATGAGTCAAGGTGGACAGACGGCATTTGCCAGATGTCGACTTCTATTTGATATTGGAGTTTTGATCTGTTATTTTGGCCATAGTTTTAAGAATGCCTTTTTTTAATGGCTGCCATTTTGTTTCCTTTAGGTGCAGTAAAATAAATTAAAGTATCTGAGATTATCTAAAATTTCATCTAAAAACAGTGATTGGTATCAATCAGTCTGGAAAGGGTAGAGAATCATTTTTAAGGTTTTGCTATATAAGAGAATCATTCTTCGATAAAATATTCATAAATAGAGGAAAAAGGGGAAAATATCTCCTATGAGACCCAGTTGTGACCTTAAGCTCAACCGTCATAAGATTATGCAGCAGAGCAATGATCAAAAGCCAACTGAGATGTTGTGGCATGACCTTAAAAACGTTATTCTTGCTTGAAAGCCCAGAAAAGGGACGATATAAAATAATCCTGCAAAGAAAAAGATCAAATTTCCATCAAACCAAATGTTTGTTGGTGGTTGTTCCTTCCAGTGGAAATAAAACTAGTTAATTTTTCATAAAGGCCAATTTGGATAGCTAGTAAAAGAAACCAAAATTTTAAAATGGCATTTTGTATGTCATTGTTTAATGATCTGGGACATCCATATTTGCGCAGTTTTAGCTGAGCAAAAGAATAAAAAAGACTTCACTGCAGAAATGTCCATCCCAAATAGTCTTTTTGATCTGGTTATGAGATAATTTTATTAAGCATGAGCAGATTCTGTTAAATTATTAATAAGATTAATAAGTGTGTGTGTGTGTATATATATATTATATATATATGTATATATATATATATATATAGTATTTTTCATGATTTCAAAAAGCCTTACCAAGTGCAATTATCTTACTGCACTTCCAGATTGTTGCAAATATTTTAAGTAGAATCTTTTGAAAGGAAGATTAATAATCGAACAGAATCTGTTCTTGCTTTGTATGTCGACTATATGCCTGCTTTATCAGCAAAAACATAATTCATAATTTCTTAGAAGAAAACATCTGTTTTCTTCTACTAAATTATAAATTTCCTTTGCAGGCATAATTCTTTTGACGCTAGGTGCATTACTGGGGCTGGTGAAGTGGGTAAATAAGCAGTAAAAATTATTTCAAAAGAAACAAGACAAGTTATGTTGCCTTGTTTTGTTCTAAAACAGCCCAAAGCCACTTCAACACAGAGTTCAGCTTAAGGGACTGGTGTGCCTGGTCATTATTAGAAGCCACACATAACGGAACAGATTATTCCCTGACAATCCCTGGCAAAAATGATGGACTCACCAGTCTGAGCAGATGTCTATTTAGTTGTTTAATTTTGTCAAAGACACAAAACCATACTACACTCACTAAGTGGTCTGTGAGATTTAATTATTTTTTCCCTCTTTCATACATTTTTCCTGTTTGAGCACAGTAAAGCAACTTGTTACTGGTTACAATGATTTTCTTAAAGTGAGAAGGATGGCTTAGGTAATGTTTGATGTCTACGATCTGCTTTTTCTGTTTTTGACAAAATCAGACTAAAGGAACATCCTCCGATGGGTAATTCCACCGTTTTTAACAGGGGATCTATGAGCCATATAGAGCAGATGCATGGCTAAAAAAAGAAAATAAATGCATCAGACACACAAAAGGGGATTTGGATCCACCTCTTTGTGGATAACATACAGCACCAACCTGCATTCAAGTCTTATCACATGAGATACAGACTGTTAATGAGAATCGGGTCCCAGGCCTTCACCTTAAAATAATTCACAAGTATTTGTAACAATAGACTTTCAGAAATATTTATTTTTGATATAACTACAATATATTAGAAACATTGTAAGCTTTTTACCTTTAATACATTTACATAAAATATTGCCACAGGGATGTTGGCATGTTGTTTTATGATGCAATGGGTAAATTATGTATGCTAGGTCCTATTGCTCTAGAGATCCATCAAGCATGCATTCCAGGTGAAAAAAACTGGTGACTTCCATGGGTAAAAAATATAACAAAGGATATATAAATCTTTTAGTAATTATGACATTTTAGGTATAGCAAACCACAAGTTTTAGGGTAATGGGAACAATATGTACTACATATTTACGGGAACATTTTTAAACGGGTCATGGTTCCCTTTAAGAAAAAGCATTTTAATGATTTTGATAAATGTAGTACTAGTAATCAAAGGGACACTCTAATCAAAGTCCACAAAGTACAGTATTCTTCGTTAATGTTTTTTTCATTTACACAACTTTGAATGGTCTTGCCACTGAAATGTGGTATATAAATAAACTTGCTTTGGGTATAGATTTCCTCAACATATTTTTCTAAACCATTTCCTGCCTTTTGTGCTCTCTAGACAAAAGTAACCCTGCAAACCCTCTGTCGCTGCTCCAACTGTGAAAAAGAATCTCCAGCAGAGTTTCCCAGTGTGAAGGACAATGGAACAGCCATACTGGAAAGCAACAGTGGAAAAAGCTCTAGAGACACTGCTCTCATATTTTAGTGAGAAAGATCAGCATTTGTGTGTAAAATCGCTTGAGGTGTTATGAGAAAGAGATTTGAATAAAAGAGATCTAATGTTTTCATTTCAAGGAACTTTGTGGGTACCCCACTAATTAGAAAATGGGAATATCTATGGTTTACATTAAAACCATCAAATCTCGTAATTAGTGATTGTAATAGTTAATGTTTCTAAAGCTGCCATCCTAAATCAAATGCAAGGACTATACCACCTTTAAAGTACAAAAGCTTCTCTGAAATTAAACCAAATGTTTTTGTATACAAGACTTACTACTTCCTGATAATGTCGGGGACAAAATGATACAAATAGCATAGTCCCTAACTGGAGAAAAATCTAACACAGAAATCTCTAATGGTTCAGGAATCTACAGTCCTTGGCAGGAGGCTTTACTACGATTGCATACTGTATGGTTAACCAGCGGGTCTAAAAAAGGTATATGATAGCTTTATTTAACTTTTTTTTTTTTTATTCTAATTACGGCATTCTTTTAGTTTAGCATTTGTTATTTTTTGTCTTTTAAGCTTTGTTTTTGCTTAGTTTGTTAGTAAATATAGCCTGCATATATTTACCATAACATGATGTGGTAGGTCAAAAGACTATTAGCGCAGAATCTGGGAACATATAGTCTTATTTTATTGGAATCAACTGGATTTTAGTCTTTTTGCTATGGGGCTAAGACATGACCATCTGCCTTTAAAACATATTTTATCATGTTCCACTCAAAAGAACTTGTTAATCAGAGCACTGAAATAATTGTGACATTTTCTAACAAGACATAGAAATAACTTTTCACAAATAATTTTTCCCCCCCATCATCCTTATAACTAAAAACAATTAACCCTCCAAGGACTAACTTCTCTATGACAGGATTTGATTCCTGAACTATTCAAGATATATGAAAAATTCCAAAAGTCCTGAAAAGCAGAGAAATGGAGCTTTCAGAGCATAGGTTGCGGTAGCTGCAGAATCTACCTTGTAACAGCTTGACAATTCCAGAGCAAGATTAACAGTTGCACGAGGAAGCTCACAAGAGCTAATTAGTGTGGTAACTCCTTAAGTAATTGGACAATTCAAACTATTCAAATGGTGTTTAAAAGTACAGAAGAGCTTTCAGATAGGATACTGCACGATATAGTAAACATTACGGTAATTACAACGTAAATGAGGGAGATTTATTCTACAGGATTGTTGTTTGATGAGCGAGGGATGCAGAGCTTCAAGCTGAAACAAACCACTGGAGTTCAAATACATCTAAATTGCCCCTTTATCCACGATAAAAATTTTTTTAACCACTTTTCTGATGAAGAGGTCATGAAGGTTCTTAGCATATATTCTAATAAATATGCCAACAGCAACTTTCAAAGTGGAAAAAAAAAATTTTCTTGGGAAGAGATTACTCTTGATGTGATGAGAGTACAGATTGGTTTGTTGCTGTTCATGGCTTTGGTTGAGTTATCTAAGGTCTCAGACTTCTGGAGGACAAATTTCCTATGCCATGTCCAGAAATGGGTTTAGGGCAATCTCATTCAATCTGCACATGAGTAATCCAGCAGAGGATGTGCTCAACGACCAGAAGAGAAGCTTTGCAGAGTACGACCGTCTCCACCATGTAAAGGCCTCTACTGGACCTTATGAGGAACCACTGTATGTCTTTTTACCATCTAAAGCAAAACATTTCAGTGGATGGAAGGATCGTTGCCACAAAAGCAAGGATTGCTGTCAAGCAATATATGAAAACCAAGCCAACCAAATGGGGGTTGAATTTCTTTGTGCTTTCTGATGTGAATTGCTACAGATTGATTTCACACTTTATCAGATGAAATCAACATCAGCTTCTTGATATATGCTTTCCTTAAATGTGGTGATGTCGGTGATAAATAAAGATTTCATGTTATCTGAACATTTTCTTTTTTTGTGACAACTTTTACACAAGCCCTCTTCTACCCCACTGTCTAGTTTAGCAGGGTTTCAGGACTTGTGGGACATACTGGCAAGGAAGAGCTGGTGTTCCAACAACCATGGATGACCGGATGCTGAAAACAAACTCCACCAATAGAAGAACCAAAAGGTGACCAGTCAGTTTTCCAGCACTTCCTGGACTTTACTTTCCCCAATATCTTTGTCCTTCAAAAGTAACTATGTGCCAGCCACCATCAGCTGCCTAAAACACGTCAGCAATCCCAGGAGGGGATTGCAGCATTTTCTCTTGTGACCCACCGCAAAACATGTCCTATAGGAAACTGATAGAAAATAATTTCCCCATATCTACAAGCCAGTGCCAGAGGAAAGCACAAAGAGCCAGTATGGGGCAATGACAGTACGCTGTGTGCAAG
Organism: Cyprinodon variegatus; assembly: GCF_000732505.1. Taxonomy (NCBI): domain Eukaryota; kingdom Metazoa; phylum Chordata; class Actinopteri; order Cyprinodontiformes; family Cyprinodontidae; genus Cyprinodon; species Cyprinodon variegatus. Next base: position 134,346 of record NW_015151660.1, read on the forward strand.
AGGAGCAAAGGAGAGCGTGGGACTGCAGCTGGACAGGAACTGCATCAGGGATTACCACACCAGATAAAATCACTTAGACTAAAATGACAAAATCAAGGAGAAAAATGATAAATAAAATAAAAGGCCGGAATTGTTTTTTATATTATGTATTATAGTTCAACGTTTACATTGTTCAGTTGAAATTGTTTGGCCATGTACCGTTGAAGTTTTATTGAGACATAAACCTGAAAGATTTAACGGTTTTTGTTTTTTGCTCCACTTTCATGAGTTATTTTACAATCTTTTGTTAAGAGAATTAAAGCAAATACATGTAAGCACAATACACTGAGAAACAATGTTTTCTTGAAAAAAGAGCAGAATTACACACACATTGCAGTTTTTTAAAGTTTTACAGCCATAAAGTTAAAAACATAACACATGTCCTATTGAGAATTCTGGTCCTAAAAGGGTTAAATTAGTTATTTTTCTGATTCATATTCATTTTACATAGTTTTTATTGACAGATGCCCATCTAATATTTCTATCAGAAACAAATCAGATCGATAAAATCTAATTGGTTAGCCCTGTAAATGTTCCTTCATAGATAAAGGGGATGAAGCCCCCTCTAAAATTAGAAGCTTTAATACAGGATTGCATATTTTACAATTACATGCTACATATTGTTACCGTATTTCATAAACCTCCAGAATATGAGAAAAAATACTGAATTAATGACTGAAAGTCTAAAAATTCTTGCATATTACACATAAAATAACTTTAAGTACTGAAATAACCAACAAAAATGGAAATAGCTCCTGTGTGGCTCGTTGGCTTAATAGTGGTGAAAACACTCTACCAAAAACATACAGATTACATACATTCACTGACCTGAGGGATTCCCATTATTGTCATCACTGTGCCTTTTGAAAGATTTTCTCTTGCAGAGGAAGCCACCATAAAGCATAATTGAGATATAATAGGTCTTGATGTTTACTTTGGGGCTCAGATTTACGTCTCAGAATCCCATTAGTGGGTTTGATTGCTGCCTCTAAGACTGGCAAGGAGAGTGCTGCAGGAACTACAGAAAGGAACAAAAATAAATAAGGGTTGACGGGGAAAAATGCAATAGGGACTGGAGACACAAACAAATGGAAAATATATTTTATTTTATGGAGGCATCTCTCATTCCAGGCCAACTCCTCTTCCTATTGCACATTAGTGGAGAAACTAGTGTTCTTGTCTGCTTGGGCAAATACAATACTTGTGGTCAGGGTAAGAAAAAATCTTGGGGCTTTCTAGCAATAAAGGACTGATATGAGCAGGTGGCTTTCTTGTTGGAATGGGACGATGCTCAGCCTTCTGTACTCAGGGGAGTGATGTGTACCTGTGAATGCATTTATCCATGTATGCATTGGTGCTAAAAGCTTAAAATGGACGAGAAAGTAACAGGAATGTTGAAAATTACACATTTAGATAAACAAATTAAACATGCCATAAAATAAACTGTGACTCCTTGAGACTTTTTTCATTCTACTCATTAAATAAGTCATGTTGTTGAGAGGTAGATAGTCTTGTCTTTTTTTGAATGAAAGACTGAACGATGCAATATAACACATTTCAGTGTTTAGATTTTACATTGTCTGTGTTTGGTCTCTATTATTAGATCAACCATGGTGTTTTCAATGTATTATTCTAAAGATATTTAAAAGAAAAAAAAAACAAGAGAAAAAGAGGGTGGTTTAATTTTTTTTTTCAGTGTCTGTATATACAGTTGTGTTGAAAATAAAATTACAGTAGTCCCCGATAACCAGCTGGATAAATCACTGTTTTTGTTACACTTTAATCTTCTACACTGCTGGTAAGATTCCAGAAGGTTCATTAAAGGTAGGAAACCAACAGACCCAACAGGAATGATGTGCACGTTACTTATTCTGTAAAACTGTACCATTTACAGAAGGGTCAGTTAGTGAGGCCATTGACGGTGTGACAAAAAATAGGTGTGAAACGGAAAAAATGATTTAAGGATGAAGGCAACTGACACTGCATATGCTGTCTGTGAATTTATCCCTCAAACACAGAGTGAAACTGTTCTTTTTAAGAAAATAATTCTTTTTAAGAAAATTAATAAAAGAGGGGAAAGTGTTTGAGCTGTTCAGCTCAAATGTTATCAGCAGCCAAAGCCAGAAAGGTGAGGAAGGAAAAGAAAACTATTGGAATGGATTAAAGAATAAACAAGATAGCAATGGCTCTGGCAACAATTAGCTCCAGGAGGATAAAAAAGATCTAAGGTTGTCTGTATGTACTATAACAGTCAGATGTGATGCCAAGCTACCTGCAAAAAGGCCTGGCAAAGTCCCATGTAAAACAAAAGTACTGAAGCATTTAAAATTTACTATGTTTATATGGACACATATAATCAGACTGACAGCTTGATCAGATCAAATATGTTTCATGTAAACATTTGAGACTGAATATTATAATCTGATTTGGTTTGATTGGAAAGAAATTTAATCATGATTTAGAAGGGTAGGGTTTTTTCTGATCGGCATTCCAACTAGCGTCCATGTACACACCCATTAGGATCTTTAGAGTAAAATCCATCTCCTTTGCACATGTGTGGAACATCAGCTTGACATTTTTCTTCTTTCTACCACTCATTCACTGGCTACTGGTCCTCCTTTGTGGAGAAGGTGGCTCTAAATTCAATGCTGCTGAACCTGCCATCCTGCCCTCTACCCCTGTACCAAAGGAGCGTTAGCATGAGGTACTGCTGAGCCCTGAAAAAAATGACCACCAAAAACAAAAGTAGACAGTTATGTGCAGGTTTCGAAAGATTTATTTTGATTGAAAGCTTGTTACATGTGCACGCGTCATGATTGTATCAATTTATATAGTGTCCATGTAAACGGAGATTTGATCGAGAGATTAGAGAAGTTTTGCACATGGAAACGTGGATATTAATTGGCCTAAAAAGCAATGACGTAATATTTGTGTAGTGATGAGAGTACCATTGTATCTTTTGGGGTCTAAGAGGCACAGAAAGTTTGTCAGATGTCCTGCAAACACTGAATCCAAGCCACAGTAGACAATAAAGAGGGTGATGCATTGGTAGTGCAAGCCAATGATATGGGGATGTTTCTATTTATCAAAAACCAAGGATCATGGATCAGTTTGAGTACATCAAAATACTGGAAGAAGTCATAAAGAGTAAATGCTCTGTTCACACTAGCAAGCGAACAAAATCATCTAGAGAGGGACAGAATTTAAGTAAGGGAGCAGCCAGCACAATCCCCAGACCATATTCCCATTGAAAACTTGTGTGCTGACAATGATATTCAAAAAGCAAAAACAAGAAATGCAAAGGAATTGTGAAACGTTGTGGAATTGTCATGCACTGCAATACCTTTTTCATTTTTTCAATGTATTGATTTGAAATAGAATGTGCAGTGTTCCCAATTAATTTGTGCTCATTGAAATACAATTCCTTTAAATAACTTTGAGGGTAACTCATCTTTTAAACACACGGATATTATTATGAGCATAACTGTACATATAAACAATGCAGTAAAAGGATTCATGTATGCATACAAGTATAAACACAACAGCTTTCCTTCACAGTTCTCTGTAGCAGGTCTGCATCCAGAGACCTGAGGCAGGGGGAACAACTGATATTTCAGTATTACAACCTAAATTACACAATCAAGATCACAAAAGAGAGTTTTCAGAGCCAATCTGTAAATAATCTAAGCTGGTTGAGCCAGAGTCCAGACTTTAATATGCCTGAATGTCTGTAGAGATTCAAAAATGCACAGACATCTGCCATCCAGCCAGATGGAGTTTGAGATGTTCTGCCCAAATCTTATCATAGTTATTTATAGACGTAACATGAAAGTGGAGTATTTAAAATATGTGCCTTTATTTACACTAGAACCTCAACCTGGACACAGCTCAAGCAGTTCTTTCCATTTTGTTTACTGCCACTGGCAGTCAGGACCTAATGAAACAGGAATCATGTCGCGGCAAGCATAGACGTTTGCCAGCTGACCCAAATCAGACCAGATGACAAGCTTTGGAGCAAACATAAGACCACATCTGAAAAATAAACTGGTAAAGTGGGTTGGAACTTGAATTGTCTATCTTACCAACTGGCTTAAGGACAAAAAGTAGCCTGGGTTGTGTACGGTATGTTTTAATTGGAGTAAATCCAATAAATCCAGGAAATGTTGAACAGCAAATGTTAAGCTCTGAAAGGAAATGCTGTGTGCACAGTTCTACAGTCTTTTACCAGTTTTAGAAATAGAACTTTCACTTCTGTTAAAAGCAAAGGTTAAACTTTTCATGACAGTATTGAATGGTTTGCTATATAGGTTTTTCATTTTGTCTATAAATGGCTTACAATTAGAAATTGTAACAACCACTAATAATCATTATTAAATAGCCTCTTCTAATGGGACAATATTAGAGATAAGAAACATTAATATAGTATTAAGTAGTGAGTGTAGAGGTTGCACAACAATTTATACTACTCTGATAGTCTAAACCCTAAAAATGATCAGAGAAGAAGATGGATAATTGCAAAAAAAGAAAAAAAGAAAAGAAAAGAACAGAAATCAGGGCAAGCAGTTTAATATCAATATTCACTGAAACCCCTGAAGCTTGAAGGGTGAATCCAAAATGCTTTAGTATTGAATTTTGTGGGAACAACAGTCCATCTCTGTCATATCCTCTTTTGGAAGCAGATATCATTTCAATATCTTGTAATTTCAAGGAACGCATATCATGCCCAACTAGATTAAAGTCTCAAGCCACAAAGAAACAAATACAAATACAACTTCTGTGTTAGGAAATCCAGATTTTAACTTATGTTTACCTTTACTAATATACATCAAGGATACTTAAATAAAATAACAAATATGTAACTTTAGAACTCTGTTCAAGTACTTCTTCAAAATTAGGCTCACGTTATATTAGGTACAAATAGTGTGCTGCTTAAACATTTTCGGATGTTCTCCTGAACTGTACACTCATTATTTTTCTCTTGTATTGGGCAGACCGACTTTTCTGTTTGAGATATATTTGGAAACAGACTCTTTTCCCTATCTAGGTATTTCCTGACAGAAATTGGCAGTGCTGTATTTTATTTACCTAGGTAAAGGGTGAGATTACAGCTGCATGCATATTTTTAAATAAATAAAAGAGAGAATCTTTTACCCACCACCTTTCTAATCTGCTCTATTTTTGGACCAGTATGCTGGGGAAATAATATTTTGCAAAACAAAAATAAATGTACAACTGGCTTGTATTTAAGTTTAAGAAATGTTAACCAAAATGAGAATCTGCTGTAAAAACAGGTAAATATAGATTATGGCTAGAAGCCGTGGCCAAAAACGTACATTATAATGTGTTTCTTCATTTTAGTCAATGCATTTATAGCTGAACAGAGACGTTTGCATTTCTAATCAGTTTTCTGCTACAGTTGAGCATTTTGTGTTTTGTCTCCAGCAACGTGTTTATAAAGCTGTCAGTTGATGACAGACATGGACGTTGGGCATAGAGTTAGAATTCAACTCTTTAAGAGAACGCTGCTGTGCACCACAGCTGTTAGGCTGAAGATCCTTTGCTAACGTTACCAGTCTCCACTAGGAGGAAAACAGTAATGAGAGTAGTTTACATGCATGTTATTAAAATAAAACTGATTGTATAAGTATTTATTACGAGTGTGCAATCTCAGCAAAATTATAACTTCATTAATATTTATATGGACATAAAAAAAAGGCCTTAGAAACGTTGCCCAGAGAACCCACAAGAGAATCCTGTGCAAACTTGTGACCATCGGGTTTCTGAAACTCAGAATATCTTAGCAGTATCTGCTATAAAAACAAAACGCATAACACTATATAAAACCTAGAAATTCAGTCAGTGAAAAACTTCATAAGCACTGTCTATCCCCATTATAGATATTGGGTTAATACAGGTAAAAAATACGTATAGGAATTATAATCTTGTGGTGGAAGTTACCATCTTCGATGGGGCAAGTATCAGGATGACATAGCGGACCTCGCAGCAATTCTCTCCCCAGTTTTGCGGCCTTTCCAGACGGGAGATGCACACGTGACGTCTCTGGAGGTGCTTGACGTTGCAGCTAGAAAGAGTAGAAGGAGAGGGAGATTTTACAAATGTCAATGTCTCAGCCCACTAGCAGTGCCCTTCATTTCCATAGATTAACCTCTTCTCTGAAGAAACGGACAGCATTTAAATTCTCTGCCTGGACTTGTGCTCATTTAAGAAAGCTAAACTTTTTGATAAGGCACCTTTAAGAGGTTAAACATACATATAAAATAAAGCATTCACAAAAAATGTGAACAAAGGGTAAAAAAAAATAAAAAATACCAACTCAGAAATCATTCACTAACCAAACCAAAAAACAGAGCAGGGAAAATCACAACCAAGCTGGTCTGATGAAAATCAGACTAAACTCTAGTTAAAGCCAAATGTGAAAAGACAAAATAGACTCCACAGTTTGAATATCAAGGGATAGTTTCCCCTAGAGAAAGGGGGCTGCCACGGGAAAACTCTGATCCCCTTTGAACGATCAGCACAAAGAGCATCAGGTTAGAAAATCTCAGTGCTCTTTTGGGTTAAAAAAACGTAAGGAGAGCAGTTACATAATTTTTGCCAAACCATTTGAAATGCTAAAAGCGGGTAAAAGAATCTTAAAGTCAAAACAAATATGATCAGGAAGCCTGTCTAAATCAGTGTACTGTATGTGGTCAGGCCTTCTGTGCAGGAGCCTGCTGGGCTAAATGCAGGGAAAACAGAGACAATTGATTCAGACCTAAATTTAAGCAGTAATCTAAGGTAGAGGTAATGAAGGCAAGAAGGATTCTTGACAACATGCTTTCATAAAAAAAGCAGTTTAACACACAGACTGAAGATGAGCAATGTGGAGCAAAAGGGACCAAGGACATCAGCTCATATACTAAGAGAGGTATGATTACTTAACACAAGACATTGTAGATACAGATTTAAACATATTATGGCATAAACAGCATGATGAGGAAAGGAAATACTCCCTAAATATAGAACCTGCAGGACAAATGTTTAAAGAAAACAGAAAAGGACCCAGGATAGATTCTTGAGGTGCTCTTCATTAGCAGGGTATAAATATTCCCCAATATACAGATAATATCTAAACAAAGACAGAGATGAATGTTTAGGACCAACAATTTGGCAACAGAAAAGAGCAACATATATATATACATACATACATACATACATACACATATATATATACACATATATGTTTATAAATAAA